>NC_086449.1:700486075-700786075 GCF_028390025.1 Pseudophryne corroboree | reverse complement strand
TTTATGGATACCCTATGGAACACATGTAATGTATAGCAAGCTGTCAGCTGAATATTTATTCTTTGGTATAAAGTATAAATACCTGGCTCTGAAGTAGGGCTATTCAAGACTTAATTTCCCTGCATTAGTTATAAGGCACAATGATCCCTATGGCTGCATACATATTAAATAAGGTTTCTCGTGGCCACTTACACTATATGGAAGCTCTTGTAAAACACAATACACAAACAATTCCTGAAAAATATCAGTGTCCTTTCTTCAACAAGTAGATCTTACTAACTTTGGGGCTGATTTACATGTGGATGTAAGTTATTTTCATGACAGCCCTCTCCGATGTAGCAGTACACGTCCGTGCTGATAGGTGTTACGTTCACAATCTCCCTGAAATGCTTTTTCAAAAGTAGGCAAGTATGGTGTGTGTGCGTGCGTGCGTGCGTGCGTGCGTGCGTGTGTGTGTGTGTGTGCGTGCGTAAGATGGCAAATACTGTACATGAAATACTGTGTACACAGGGACGGATCGACTATGAAACTAAAAGCTTAAGCTTCAGGGTCCCTAATCCAGAGGGACCCATTTTCACCTCTTGTTCTTATATACTGTATGTCAACCAGGCTTCTAGTGCAGCATACCTCCCAACTGTCCCGATTTTCGTGGGACAGTTCCATATTTTTTAGGACTGTCCCGTTGTCCCACCAGCAGACCTCAGTGTCCCATGGGCGGGGGGGACAGTGGCGCACGCAGGGGGGGTTTCCAAGTACCTGGAAACCCCCCCTGAGCCGAACATTTAATTTTAGAGACGGAGACAGCTGTGTCTCTGTCTCAATAAAAGCCGCGACCGCGTTCGCAATCGCGATCGCAGAGCTGCAGTATCAGAGAGCTCCGTAGCTCTCTGCACAGAGAAAGTCTGGAGGGAGCTGCTGGCTGCGCATGCTCGACCACAGCAGCTCCCTCCATCCTCGTAGTGCCGCCCGCCTGCTCTTTAAGCCCCAGCCCGGCATGTATAAGATGTAAGGTTGAAGTTGTGTGTGTATGTTTATGTATGTATGTTTGTGTGCGTGCTTGTATATGTGTGTGTGTGTGTGTGTGTGTGTGTGTGTGTGTGTGTGTGTGTGTGTGTGTGTGTGTGAATGTATGTATGTATGAATGTATGTATGAAGGTGTGTGTGCTGTGTGAAAAGAAAAATAAATAAATATGTGTTATACATACATGCATATGTCCTGCAGACCTGCACAGCCACATAAATAAGTAAAATGCTGGGTGCCCTCAACGTTTCAATGCCGATTATTAGAGTGGCATTGATGAAATTGCCACTTTAATAAACAGCATTGAAACGTTGATTATATAGCTGGAGCCGCAGTGAGAATCTTTTCTTTGGAGTGACGCACCATTAGTTTTATATATATATTCTGTGATTTCCACATGCAGCCAAATCTCTCCCAGGATCTATTCTGTGAGACCTATTGAGGAAGCCACACCACTTATACTTTTGAGATTGTTAAACCAGCTATATAATTCTTGAATTTCGTTGTACGTTGGTCAACATCCGAATCAGAAAAAGCCTTGAATTTAAAATTGGACACCACACTTTAGGTAGTTTGCAAAAATGCCGACATATGGTTGTCAGCACTCCTAAGAGATTATAACCAATAGTATTCCTAGGCGACCCTGCAAGGATTTACGCCCAATTAGTTTTAAGGTAGTTTATACAAAACACCATTATCCAACCGATTACACATTTAAGAAGGAATACCTCTTAAGCTCTAATCAGGAGCCCTGATATAAGAGCTTCATCCACTAAGTCCAGATATAGGAGATTCTGAATAATCGTACATTAGAGGTATGTCCAGTCAATATTTGTAGTAATGACGACAATAATAACAATGTTTTATTAGTTCCTTAAAATAAACACATCTAAGAATGTGTTATTTACATATTTATTTCAGGTTATGATCCTTTATATTAATTCACCATGAGCAAATTAGCCTTTTCCTATATTCGGTAGGTACTGTTTACATACCACATACATATAATTTTCCCAATTTAAAGTAGCAGTTTTTCTCAAATAGTCCACTATTTTTATTTCCCCCCCAAACAAGTTACCCCTGATGAAGTCGATAAGACGAAACGCGTTGGGTTTGTCAGTCAGAGAACCACAACCTAGTCTGTAAAGATACTCCCTGTCGAGCTCGCACCTTGCAAAAGGTGAGGGGATATCTAGATTCCACCTTACAAACGTGTTGGCTGTGTACTCTTTTAGTTGCATTTTATTGACACAATTTTATACTTTGAACTGTCTGTACGTTATTAAAATAACTTTTTACTAATTGGACTGTTGGCCTCTTGTTTGGGTGACTATTTGGTGAGGGGTGTCTGTTACAGGTACCCAGATTTAAATACCATCCAGTCTACATTCCGACAAAAATAACGCTGGAAGAACTGTGTAATTACATACCACTTTAGCGCACTTGGGAATTTGTGTTTATTCTTGTATGCTTTTGAGGTCTCCCAACAAAGATCTCTCCCGTGGTGCCGCTTCTAGGTTGGCGCGAGATAAAGATACTACTGTGTTTTATATATATATATATATATATATATATATAGTACAGTGTTTCTCCACATTACAGTGGAGAAAGATAGCACTCTCCAGACTTGTTATAATATACGTGATAAAGTCATTTATTCAAAGCACTTGGTTCCATGTAATATCCATGTCACAAACAAGGTATATACATAAAGGGCTCACCAACGTTTCGGTCCTGTATTCGGACCTTTCTCAGGGTATATGCCAGTCAGCATCGACGCAGGAACCAGGATCTGCATATTGCCTCCCAGGCCCTCTATATAAATACCCAGGAGTTAACTAGTGAATGGATACACACTCCTGGGTATTTATATAGAGGGCCTGGGAGGCAATATGCAGATCCTGGTTCCTGCGTCGATGCTGACACTGATGCTGTTTTGTGACTGTGCATGTATTGACTGGCATATACCCTGAGAAAGGTCCGAATACAGGACCGAAACGTTGGTGAGCCCTTTATGTATATACCTTGTTTGTGACATGGATATTACATGGAACCAAGTGCTTTGAATAAATGACTTTATCACGTATATTATAACAAGTCTGGAGAGTGCTATCTTTCTCCACTGTAATGTGGAGAAACACTGTACTGTACTATGAGTGTGACCCATTGATTGGATCAGACTTTGATTTGGCACCCCAGCCGGTACCTGTGTTGGGTGAGAGTGTGGGACTTCCCGTATATATATATATATATATATATATATATATATCATTTTTTATTTATATTTTATTATTATTTTATTTTTTTCCATTTATTTTTTCTTTCTTTCTTTTATAATACATACTGTATATATTATACATGCACACCCAGACGGAAACCCCCATGAGTAAATCCTGCGTTTGCCCCTGGGGGGGAGGCTCCTGTCACTCACTGGCTGCTCTGCTTAGTGCAGAGCAGAGCAGCAGTGAATAGACAGCATCTATTCAGAGTAGACATGGCCAGCAGCTCAAAGAGCACTATCCATGCCCCCACTGTGATGAGGCATGGCAGGCAGTTGCGGCATTGCTGTGAAGCCACACACCCCTTTTCTCAAGTCCACTCCCCTTTTTGGGCGCAGAAAGGTCCCCCTTCGTAAATGGTAAATGTTGTGTCAAAGTCAAAAATATTACATACACACAACATATAAACTCCAAACAGAGTGGCCTCTGTTTGTGCACGTTACCGCCGTGCGTACGCATTCACGCACGTTGCGTACACTGGTTATATAAGGTAGCATACGCATTTTCACAGAAAAGCCACAAAGACATATATAATATCTTATTCATATAGTGCATAATTTACACATAGTCTCCATATACATTGTCAGCAACTTGCATACATTTTTAAGGTAAAACAATGGAGCTATTCATCTTTAAATGGTGTGAGGGGATGGAGCAGTGTTAGGACTTAGTGTTTGGTATCCAGATGTGCAGTATTTTATGATCTACATCCCGGTGGCTATTTACAGTTTATCGCATGTTTCCGTGTATAGATATACGCAGAAATGTAATATTCGCATACTGCTATTGTACTGTACTTCTGATATTCAGCGGGAAACTAGAAGCTAACATCTGCAAGTGCACCCTGGACCAAGCATCGCCCATCTATTCAAACCAACCTATGACCCCTCATGTACTGTAAATGACTTGCCCCCTGACCTATGAAAGAAGAGCTTTACAAACTGTATAAAAGAGAGGCCTCCTGACCAGGCTCAGTCCCTATTCTCTGAGGTCATCTTGCCAAGACTGACTGAGCCCTGGATCCAGGAGCGCTCGCGTGTAAACGTATGTATTATAGGTTGTAGCTCTTCTCTGTATATTGTTGTACCTTTTATCTGTATATTCTCAAGTAAATACTGTTGATGCGTTGGACCACAACATTACATTTAACTACTGGTGTCGCATTCCATTCTTGTTTGGGGTAAAGTGTATTCATCGCGTGCATAACGTGTCGGCGTGTATACGCAACGTATATGCACAATTTAGCTGTTATATGTATATGATTAGCGGCCGCAGCGGCTCAAACCATAGTGTGCGTATGTATTGCTTTTCTTTGTAAGTTAAACGAACTTAACAGTTGGGAGCTCGTCTGGTTCACCTCACACTCGCGGACTTGCAGGGCCTTACAGACTTTGGTCTAACAGCAAAGGGTGGAGGACGCATCTAAAGTAAAAAAAAATAGTTTTGAGCTAAAACTACCTAATGTTGTTAAACCACGCCTGTCTTGTATAGTCTCAGAGGTGCTGGTGCGAACCGAGGGACACAAAGAAAAGCCATTTTCTTTGGGTCTGTTAGCATGAAAAAACGCACAAACGTACAGATATTTTGCATATATTCTCATACATTGTTGCCATAGGTTGTAGTAGTCATTATAGACCTGCAAAGAATCGGATACTTTATTTGTTATACATTTGTTGTATTTGGTTAAGGGGTTACTTGTAAAGCACATACAAGACTCTGTTCCTGCCTAAAAGTTTGGCCAGCACTCAAGGGAAGTTATCCACATGGGTGACTTCCAGTGTGTGTGGGGAACAATGGAAGTATTGTGTATTAATCAATAGCAATAGAAGCACAAGTTTTGTTCTATTGCTTACATTGATTGGTATAAGTGTGGTTGCTGCGTATATTCATACACAGGAATACGTAATTGCGAACGCATGGTACACACGTGGCACAGTACAAAGGTACGTGAAGCGTGCATACGGGGACGCGCACGTGTGCACAATTAAGCGCACGGTTGCGTAATTACACAAAATTGCGTAAGTTAGCAAGCGCAAGTTTGCCACACAATAGAATATTATTTCAAGGTGGGATAAAAGACTTATAGTTATACATTAACAAGTAACTATCCGATTTTAGACAGACTACTCAAAATCTTATTATAAGTGTACAGCCTCTGAGGCAAGTTATCAGTCAAAGGGAGTGATATTTTTTTTTCTGTACAGAAAATCTAAAAGTGTGGGTTGTTGAAAAGTAAGTGTGAGTGGATTGAACCCCGAAAAGCGAGATCTCATCGGCGAGGCACTGAGTAAGCAGAGGCTTGGTGGTGTGGAGGTTAGCGACCTCACATATTTATTGGTATTGAGGCACGTAGTGTGTGTGTGTTTAAAGGTAAAACGTGCAGAGGAGCGTGATTTCTGTTGTTACGCTCCTGCTGTGCAGCACAGCTAGTGAATTCGACTCCCGTGATCGTAGGGTGTACAGATAACAAGTATCTATAAGCCGTGCGATTGGACCGCATCTGTGTGTATGTGATACGTGGAGCAATGTGATACCATTTGCGTGATTTTGGCGCAATTGCGGCATCATACGCGCTGTGTTAGCATATGCAGACGTGATTTGTGTAAAGAGAAGGAATTTTCGCTGACTCTCTCAGGAAAGATCCCTGGAGGAACTCCATACGAAGGCTTGGTGATGTTTCCCAAGCGGAAAGAAACCAAAAATGTTTAGGCTTTTAACATCCGCTGAAAACGGTAGGGTATTCATTTATTACTGCTAATACTTCATACTTCCAGTGCTGAGGGGTCTGGTAGGGTCCTCACTGGGTACATGGGGAAATCACTACAAGAGTGGACCGTGGTACTGTCCAGAGGAGACGGAGCGGGTGAAAAGTGCTCAGAGGACTTTTCTCCATCGTCTTGCATTGGCCACTTAGTGCTTGTGTTTAAAAAAGTCCACAATGGGAGCTAAGTGTGCACGCGAGAGGCGTTCAGGAGCCAGGGTTCAGGCTGAGCAGGGGCCGGAAGGGTCCACTGGTTATATTATGTGTAGGAAATATGGTCCTTACACGGAGGCTTTTTGTGATGAGTGGGCACGAATAACTGTTGAAGATAGGGCATCATTTCCTAGGGTTGGTAGTTTTGACCCAGAGGTGCTGCAAAATGTTAGAAATAGAATATGTCTGATCAAATCCAAGAAACGGAGGATCAGACATAACGACTGTTTAAACATATGGCAACAGGAAGGAGAAATGCAAAGAGAACTTGCTTCCGCAGCGAGGTCTAAACCAGACAGGAATGTGAATGTGATTGCACCACCACCACCATATGTTGATGGAGAGAAGGCTGCTACAACCAGTAGTATACTAGGAAAAGATAAAAATGCATTTGTAGATTCCCATATTTGCTTATTTTCAGGCCCGTCGTTTTGTAACTAGACTATTATCTGAGCTAACCCATTCAAATCCTTCGCTGGTATTTGATGTTTTGGTAAAAACCCATTTGGGTACCTTCTACCCTACCTCTTTATTATATGAACAAGTTAGAAAGAAAATTGATCTCACTACTTTATCGACAGGTATGGCGAAGTGGACAGACTCTTCCTCTAATATCTCCTTGCAAACTATTGTTATGGCCTCGACTAAATTAAACAAACAGTTACTCTCATCCTCGTTTGCTGAAATGCAATTCAAGATCCTTCATCGAGCATACTATACTCCCAAAGTGAGATTTCTAACTGGAGTAGCGGAGGACTCCAATTGTTTTAAATGTTGCCTCCCCGACGCTGACATTCTCCATTGCCTCTGGTCTTGCTCAGTAGTTCATGCTTTTTGGACCTCTGTTCATAATTATATAAACAATGTCCTTCGCATTCCCTTCACTATAATGATGCCATGGGCATTATGGAATTATTATACTCAACCTCCATCCCCACACCTTACTAGAGGCACTACACTCTTACTTGCTAAAATAGCTGCAGTGGCAAAAATACACTCTATCCCTATTACGCTTTCTCTTATGTTACCGAGATTGGCTCATGCTTACCAGATGGAGTGGATAGACTGTTCTTTAGATTTAGAATCTCGAACACAATTTTTTTTTTGACATTTGGCTGCCCTATGTGCTCACATTATCAACTGAAGAGAAGGACTTCCTTCGCGATATAGTACATCTTACTTCTTGGTATAACTTAAATACACTGGAGAAAGGCTACCCACCTTTCTAGGTAGAGATTTACTTAATGGACTCTAGATATCCACACTAAGTCAGTCTACTTGCTCTATCCTGTTATATGAATTTCTTTTGTAGGCCAGACATGTTGTCACTTGACTCTGTATGACCCCTCCTTGGGATATTTTCATATTTCTGTATATGTTTCTGTCTATGTATGCACTTCCACTGTCTTCCTATAGAGCTACAGTTCCCATTTATTTGCTATTGATTGCCAACCTGTATGCGAAAATGTACTCAAACCATTTGCTCTGTTTATATTTTTCAATAAACATACAGTATTTGAGGAAAAAAATGCATTTGTAAAATGTATTAGCCCTAACCCTTGCAAATTGTACCCTATCCTAAGTTCTTCCAAAGATCATAGTTCAGAGGAAGATGACGAACCTAGCCTGATCTCAGCCCTCTCTCAGGCAGCAACCATGCGGGAAACCCAGGTGGGCACAGCCCAACCGTAAAGAGCGGTGGCTGTGTCTTCCAAAGGAGGGATGGGTGAGATCATAGCCACTGGTAAGTATGGGACTGTTCATTACGCAGAGACAGTAGCTCACCACAGTGAGTCAAATAGGAATGGAGTGGTTGGGTTACACCCTGTACGGGTAATAGCAGTTCCCAATGGGATAACTGATAGCCAGGGAGTAACCCCCACCAGGAATAATTCAATTTATTGTTCGTGGACCAGATCGGAACTGCGGTCAATCATTTCAGGCATCCCCGATCCCAGGAGAGATTTAGCCGGGTGGCAGAAGTTTATTAAAGATCTGGGTAATGCCCATGAACCCACAAACAAAGATTGGCGGACAGTGTTAAGAGCGTGCCTACCCCCTAATATTGACACCCAAAAAATTTAAACGGATTGTAAGATAGAGACAGACAGTCCTCTGAATGATGAATATAACCAGGAGAACGTAAAACAAACCAATATACAACTAGGATTGTATTTCCCCACAGTTGTAAAATGGAATAAAATTTTCACTATCAGAAAGAAAGAAAGTGAACTGGCATCCGAATATTTTCATAGAGCTTTACAAGATATGACTAAATACACTGGGATAAGGGATATAAAGAATGATGTGAACCACAGGGAGTTGGCTGTCTCTGTGCTGATGGACGGGCTCAAAGAGACATTGAAAATCAGGCTACAGACTTCTTTGCCTAATTGGAGAGGGGTCACTGTAGATGCTCTGAAAGAGTCTGCTATTGAGCATGACAAGAATATCTTTAAACATAAAGAATTGCAGGGGGAGAGGTTGATGACGGTGAGTATACAGGCTCTGGAAGGTCAAACTACACAACCTATTCCTCAGGTATTTGAAGAACTGAGAAGGAGAGTAAACAGGTGTTACACTTGTGGAAGGGAGGGACATTTCTCCAGGAACTGTACACAGATAAGACAACAAGCCCCTAGACACGAGCCATGTACACAAAACTACACAACACATAGACGGGACCAAGGGACATATAGGAGGGATTTCGAGCCACATAGAGGGGAAACACATATATTTCCCCCAAGGAGGGATGGGCAGACCACCAACTCATCACAGTTACTTCCATCACATATGATAGCTGCCAATGCCTTCCGGGGAAACCAACAATACAGGCAATAGGAAGTGGGTCACACCTGTATTCTGCAGCCAGTGAGGTTGACTAATGACTTCAGAGACGAACCTGAGGTCATGGTCAATGTAACTGGCACGAGACAACCCTTCCTTGTAGATACAGGGGCGGCCAGATCTGTATTAACCTCTTTAAAAGGAATAATGACCACAGGTAAAACTATTTTGGCAATGGGAGTAATGGGAAAAGTGCAGCAGTATCCTTTGACTAGACCTGCAGAGGTTACGATAGGGCCCTTGCATACCAAACATTCTTTGTTGTTGACTGCATCGGCTCCGACTAATCTACTTGGCAGAGACTTATTAAGTAAGATGCGGTGTGTTATATATTGTACCCCTGAAGGTGTGTTTTTAGATATCCCTGAAAACCATGCACAGGAACTACAAGATATGTGAGACACCCCTCAAAGGCTAATGTTGCACTCTACCGTTTTAGACACATGTCCATCGCAGGTAGAGGAAATGATCTCGCAAATATCGAGTTTCCTATAGACTGAAGATGAACAGGACACTGGATTGATGGCAAATGTAGCCCCAGTAGTTGTGCAAATAAAAGATGGCAAGATAGCTCCAAAAATCCCCCTGTACCCTCTGAAGCCAGAGGTGGAATTAGGAGTATACCCTGTCATAGAAAGGCTGCTACAGCAGGGCATCCTAGTCAGGACATTCAGCACAGCCAATAGTCCCATCTTCCCTGTGAAAAAGAGTAGGGGAGGGGCTACATGCTAGTACAGGATTTAAGGGGGATAAACAAAATAGTTGAGAGCCAATTCCCCGTAGTGCCCAATCCAGCTGTCATTCTTATGCAGATCCCCTCTATCTCTACTTACTTCACTGTAATTAACCTCTGCTTGGCTTTCTTTTCTGTTCCTCTTCACCCCGACAGCCAGTACCTCTTTGCTTTCTCTTACAGGGGAGTGCAGTACACCTGGACCCGTCTCCTTCAAGGTTTTATTGACAGCCCAAGTATTTTCTCCCAGGCCCTACATGACTGTTTGCAATCCTTTCAGCCTGAGAATGGGTCAGTGCTGATACATTATGTTGAGGACTTGTTGTTATGCTCTGATTCATTTGAGTCATCCCTGGCAGATACTAAACAGCTTCTGTTTCACCTCTCCCAGACAGGACACAAGGTTTCTAAGGATAAATTACAGTTGTGCCGGACAAGGGTTAAATACTTGGGACACTGCTTGACGCAAAGACTAAGACACCTGACCACAGACAGGATACAGGCCATCCGTGCCATGACTCTGCCGCAGACTCAGCAACAAATTCGCACATTTCTAGGAATGTGTGGATGTTGTCGGAATTGGATTCCAGGGTTCTCTGTTTTGGCACTACCACTGCAAGAAATGGTCTCTTCAAGTAAACCAGAACGGGTTTCTCATACTGAGGAGTCCGAACTGGCATTTGAGAGACTGAAAGAGTGCTTGACAAAAGCACCAGCACTGGGGATGCCAGATTATGAGAAACCTTTTGAATTATATGGTACTGAAAGTGCTGGGTGCGCGGCAGGGGTCCTAATACAAAAACATTGTGATGGCAGCAGACCGGTAGCCTACTACAGTGCACAGTAGGACACTGTAGCCCGGTCTCTCCCCACTTGCTTACGAAGTGTTGCAGCAATAGCTTTGTTGGTAAGTAAGAGTGAAGACGTAGTGCTAGGGCATGACCTGACAATCCATACACCTCATGCAGTATCAGCCTTGCTAAAGTCCGCCCAAACCAGACATGTCACATCCACTCGGTTTACAAGATGGGAACTGTCACTGATGGCCCCTGTAAACATCACCATAAAAAGGTGTAACACCCTAAGGTGGTCATTTTGAGTTGTTCGCTCGCTAGCAGTTTTTAGCAGCCATGCTAACGCTATGCCGCCTCCCACTGGGAGTGTATTTTAGCTTAGCAGAAGTGCGAACTAAAGGATCGCAGAGCGGCTACAAAGTTTTTTTGTGCAGTTTCAGAGTAGCTCAATACCTACTCAGCGCTTGCGATCACTTCAGACTGTTTAGTTCCTGTTTTGACGTCACAAACACACCCTGCGTTCACCCAGTCATGCCTGCGTTTTTTCTGGCACCCCTGCGTTTTTCCGAACACTCCCTGAAAGCCAACAGTTGACGCCCAGAAACGCCCACTTCATGTCAATCACTTTGCAGCCAGCAGTGCGAATGAAATGCTTCGCTACACCCTGTGTGAAACTACTTCGGCTGTTGTAATAGTATGTCGCGCTTGCGCTTTGTGCCGCATACGCATGCGCAGAAGTGCCATTTTTTTGCCTCATCGCTGCACAGCGAACGAATGCAGCTAGCGATCAACTCGGAAAGACAACCTAAATCCTACAACGTATTTGCCAAGTGTGCCTGGTCATGCACAGAGGGTGGATGATGAGAATGATGGTGAAAGAGGATTTAGTACAGAAACTGATATGCATAACTGTATGGAATACTTGAATCAGACCTTCACTGCAAGACCTGACATCAGTGAAAACCCACCAGAAGACGTAGAGCTTACCTTTTACACAAATGGTAGTTGTCACAGACAGACTCAGGAAATCTGTGCATCGGATACGCAGTTGTAGATGACGAAGGTATTGTAGAGGCTGAACCCCTTAGCCCACCTCACTCAGCACAAGTCGCTGAGCTGGTAGCACTGACCAGAGAATGTGAGTTGGCAAAGGGTAAGTCAGCTAATATATACACGGACTCTAGATATGCTTTCGGAGAGGTGCATTATTTTGGGGCCCTGTGGCACCTCAGAAATTTCATGACGGCAGCTGGCACACCTGTGGCGCATGCGTCACACATCAAAAGACTGCTGACAGCCATAATGGAACCTGACAGAGTGGCTTTTATCAAGTGTAATGCACACACTTGCAACCAAGACCCAATTTCACTTGGTAACAGCCGTGCGGATGAAGCTACTAAATCGGCAGCAAGCACCACTACACAAAGTACCACCACACAACTGATGACATTCAATATAGTAAACACACAACAGTTAATTGAAATGCAAGATTTGTGTTCCCTACAGGAGAAGGCGGTCTGGAATGCGAAGGGTCAAGAGTCCTCAGGACACTGGAGAGATGGACAAGGTAAGCCAGTAGCCCCCAGGGCAATCTTCCGATCTTAGCTGAAGGGGCACATGGTCTGACTCATCTGGGCAAGGAAGGTATGTGCAAATTGGAAAGAGCTTACTGGAGCGCACCAGGGTTCACTTCTCAGGCAGGCAAGAAAGCAATGACATGTCTTACTTGCTTGAGGAATAACATTGGTAAGACAATACCAACGGAGCCATCCCATATCCCTCCTACAGATGGACCTTTCCAGGTAATACAAATCAATTTTATACAGCTACCACCATGTAGGAATTTGAAGAATGTATTGGTGTGCGCTGATGTTTTCTCAAACTGGGTAGAGGCATTTGCTGCCGACACAAATACTGCCGTGTTTACCGCAAAGAAAATTGTGCAGGAAATGTGTGTGTAGATATGGTATTCCTAAGATCATTGAGAGTGACGGATTGCACCTGACTCGTGACGGATTGCACCTGACTGAGGAGGGGGCAGCGGTGCTGGGGGGAAGGATGGTTAGAAGGTTGGAGGAGATTTTAAACTAGGAGCCTGGGGGGAGGGTTTAGCTAGAATCTACGGGTCATGCAGTGAGAATAGTGGGGATGGCGGTAGTAAACGAAATGGTGGAGAAGTTGGGGGGAGGGTAAGAGCAGGCAGTAAGGTCACTAACATGGGTACTAAAAGGGATTTTACCAAAGCACTAACCAATGACGATTACAGGTCATCCTTGCCACATAAGGTGAAAGATGTCCCTAACGCAAGGGAAAATACTTATCTTAGCTGTATGTATGTAAACGCCAGAAGCATTACTGGTAAAAAGGGTGAACTAGAAATACTTGCAGCAAGCAAACAGTATGATATTATAGGCATTACTGAAACTTGGTGGGATGAATCTCATGATTGGACAGTCAATCTAGAGGGCTATACACTGTTTAGGAGAGACAGACTAAATAAAAAGGGTGGAGGGGTGTGTCTGTACGTAAAGCCGTTTTTAAAACCTAATATATGGGAAGATATTCAGGAGGGGACTGTAGACACTGTTGAGACATTATGGGTAGAAATTGCATTCGGGGGAAAAGGAACAAAAAAGTTAGTATTGGGTGTATGCTATAGGCCGCCTGGTATCAACGCATCTGATGATGAATTGTTACTAAAGCAAATTAAAAAAGCAGCAGGAGTAGGAGACATAGTAGTGATGGGAGATTTTAACTATCCAGAGATAAACTGGAAAAACGATTCATGTGATACTGCTAGGGGCAGTATGTTTTTAAACACACTAAATGATAACTACCTAGTCCAACTAATTGAGGAATCAACTAGGTACAATGCAATCTTAGACCTGGTATTAACAAACAATCAGGATTTGGTATCGGGTATTATAGTAGGGGAACCCATAGGAAACAGCGACCACAATATGGTCACATTCAATATCAGTTTCTACAAACAGCCCTATACTGGCTCAACTAGGACTTTAAACTTTAGCAAAGCAAATTTTGAAAAGATGAGGGTATTTTTCAGGGATATTGAATGGGAAGGTTTGTTTTTAGGAAAAAATACTACGGAGAAATGGGAGGTACTAAAATTCCTGCTAGCTAAAAATACACTCAAATATATTCCTATGAGTAGCAAAAAAGGGAATAAAAATCATAAACCGATGTGGCTTAACAAAAAGATTAAGGAATTTATGGGCAAGAAAAGGCGAGCATTTAAAAAATACAAATCTGACGGGGAAGCAGAGTCATTTCAGCACTATAAGGAATGTAACAAAAATTGCAAAAAGGAAATAAGAGCGGCTAAAGTAGAAACTGAAAAACTAGTAGCAAAGGAAAGCAAAGCGAATCCCAAAAAATTCTTTAAATACATTAATAGCAAGAGATTAAAAAAGGAGAGTATAGGCCCTTTGAAAGACAAGTTGGGAGTCTTAAGCAAAAATGATAATGACATAGCGGACACACTAAATGAGTTTTTTTCAACAGTATTCACTAGAGAGGACCCAATTCAGGGACTGGCACACAATCTCAATAATGAGAATATCACACTGATAGGTACTTATTTAAGCAAGGAAGTAGTCTGTGACCGATTAAAACATTTAAAGATTAATAAATCACCAGGGCCCGATGGTATTCATCCAAGGGTTCTAATGGAGCTTCACTCTGAACTGGCAAAACCGCTATCTTTGATCTTTGAGGATTCAGTTATATCAGGTATGGTTCCCAAAGACTGGCGTATAGCGGAAGTAGTGTCTATATTCAAAAAGGGAAGTAAAGCTGAACCAGGTAATTATAGACCAGTTAGTCTTACATCTATAGTGGGGAAAGTATTGGAAGGTATTCTAAGAGATAGTATTCAGAAGTTCCTTGAAACCAATAAGGTCATTAAAAGGAATCAACATGGGTTTATGAAGGACAGATCCTGTCAAACCAACTTACTTGGCTTTTATGAAACAGTAAGCGCAAACCTAGATCAGGGTAAAGACGTGGATGTAATCTTTTTAGACTTTGCCAAAGCGTTCGATACTATACCACACATGAGACTTATATACAAGCTACAAGAATCAGGGCTAGGAAGCACAATATGCACTTGGGTCAAAAACTGGTTAGATAATAGGAAGCAGCGCGTTGTGGTTAATGGATCTTTTTCAACTTGGACTGAAGTGCTAAGTGGTGTGCCGCAAGGCTCAGTATTAGGACCGCTATTGTTCAATATTTTCATTAATGACCTAACAGAAGGTCTAGAGAGCATGGTGTCAATTTTTGCAGATGATACCAAATTGTGTAAGGCTATAAATACAGAGGAGGATGCCGAGTCTCTTCAGAACGAATTAGTTAAATTAGAAGCATGGGCAGCCAAATGGAGAATGCGGTTCAACACAGACAAGTGTAAGGTAATGCACTGTGGTAACAAGAACAAAAATTACACCTACCTATTAAATGGGGTAAAATTAGGGGATTCTGTACTGGAAAAGGACTTAGGTGTCCTCATAGATAGCAAGCTAAGCAGTAGTACCCAAAGTAGGACTGCAGCAAAGAAGGCTAATAAGATATTAGCATGCATAAAACGGGGTATTGATGCTAGGGACGAGAGTATTATACTCCCGTTATATAAATCACTTGTGAGGCCACACCTTGAATACTGTGTACAGTTCTGGGCACCGTACTACAAAAAGGATATCCTGGAGCTTGAAAAGGTACAGAGGAGGGCGACCAAACTAATTAAGGGCATGGAGACGATGGAATACAAGGAAAGGCTTGAAAGACTAGGCATGTTTACATTGGAAAAGCGGAGACTAAGAGGGGATATGATCAACATCTACAAATATATAAGGGGACAATACACAGAGCTTGCGCGGGACCTATTTTTGGTTAGATCAACACAGAGGACTCGTGGACACTCGCTCAGGTTAGAGGAGAGGAGATTCCGCACAATACGGCGTAAAGGCTTTTTCACGGTAAGGACAATACGTGTTTGGAATTCCCTGCCCGAGGGAGTTGTAATGGCGGAATCTGTCAACACCTTTAAAAATGGGTTAGATAAATTCCTATTGGATAAGGATATCCAGGGGTATGGTGCATAGTCATGCATTACAGTTACTATAAATAGGGATAAAATGCAATGGCTGACAGCAGCATCAGTCAGAAATTTTAGTCAAATCATCTTGCATAGGACACCACAAATAGGTTGAACTCGATGGACAATTGTCTTTTTTCAACCTCAGATACTATGTTACTATGTTACCTATTTTACAGGTGAAGTCTTTCAGGTTATGTGCAAACTTATGGGTATTAATAGAAAATTTCATACTCCCTACCGACCACAGGCCAGTGCGAAGGTGGAGAGAATGAACAGCACTATTAAAAACAAGCTGAGCAAAGTGATGGCTGAAACTGGATTGTTGTGGCCCGGAGGCACTGCCACTAGTATTGTACAGCATCAGAATCACTCCCAGGTCACCACTTAACCTTTCACCCTTTGAAATTATTTTTGGACGACAGCCCCACATAATGATAGATACCCAGGATGATCTGAAATGCAGTAAGGAGATGACTGTGCAATACTTGGTTAGGATGAGCCAGCAACTGAGAAATCAGCAAAGGAATTTGAAGCTGGCAAGTCCTGACCTACCAAACAGTAACTGTCATGAAATTGAACCTGGGGACTATGTGATGATTCTTAATTTTCTACGCTCAGGTTGCCTCATAGACAGGTTGGAAGGACCGTATCAAGTTTTGTTGACTAGCACGACATCACAGAAGGTTGCCGAAAGAGAGACTTGCGTCCACTCATCCCACTGCAAGAAGGTCGCCAACCCGGAGAAAGCTCGTGAGAAAGAGAAAGGTGAAGAAAACCTGATATCACTGGAGAATCTGTTCCTGGAAAGCTGAAAGGCAGAACTGTCGAACTGTACCAGAGAGTGTTGAAAAACAAGATCAACGACTGTTGTCTTATTATTATTTTTTCCTCTCTACTCTCCAACAACCCCCCCCCCCCCTCCCTTTTTTTAAATGGATTTGCATCGAGAGACTGTGTTATCCCTATTCCGGATTTTGATTGTGAATCTATTTTTGATCAGGACAATTTGTTTTTGTGAGGGCCCCCGAGAAGTTGAGCAAGGATCTGGAATGGGTTCTGATGAAGCGGATGAATTTGTAGGATCCCAGGATCAGTCCATCACTTTTATCATAGCTGGTATAAGTAAGAGATCTGGTAGTCACGGAATTCAGAGACAATGTGAGGGGTTGTTGTCTGATGAATACTGCATATGTAAGTACTGTGATCCCATAGTGTTACGTTCTCTGTGCTTAGAATGTAGGATAGTGAGTGGGTAAGTCCTGAGCATAGGAACGTGATGCTGAAATAAGGACGAAGTATAGCTGTAACCCCTAGGACCCTAACTCCGTTGTTCCACCCGCGTGGTCAGTCTACGCCTGCGAGACTATGTGTTCTTGGGCCCACGGCAGCCGCGTTTGAAGGGCGGATTAAGTCTGGCCAACTCCGATACCCCCCAGTCTGAGACAAGGCGTAAACTGAGACGGGATAAGTACAAGAGGACCTCTAACTAAACAAAACACAGAGCTAGGGGCTACTTCAGAACTAAAAACTAAACGTATGTGCGGCACGGTCGCCAATGGAAAAAGGCAACAAAGGTAACACTGTCCACACCCTACACGGCACCGTCGTATAACAGAAATACTACGGCCAAGGCCGCAAGACGCTGCAAAGGCCGCTACTCACAACACCGGGGAAACAACCGTAGGTGAACCGGAACATGGAGATCTCGGACACAGGTTTCTACCAACAGGAAGGCAGGAAGGACTCCAATGATTGGCTTCCGAACACCAGGAATCAGTACCACAGGAACAAGGTAGACCAGACCACAGAACACCAGACAGGGAATTCTCCAGAGCAGGAACAGCTCACAGGAAGCTATCACCGGCGTCTATGTCAGGCACTGAGGGAGAATATAAGAGGGATCTCCTCCAATAGCTGAAGGGAACCCAAATTAGAGATGTCGTGCAGCTGCTCTGCTGCATGACCCAGCACTGACAGGTGACTCTAATTGCAGGACAATGGGGAATGCGGTCCGCCTCCAGCGTCCCCGTTGCTAATGAGCCGGTGGCTCTCCGCGCACGGCGTCCTCTTGTTGCCAGGTGCTGTGCGGGGAGCAAAGGGAGGCGCGGCGGACGTGATGCGCCGGCCCTGTTGCCTAGCAACGGGCGGGCGGCGATGAGACCCGCCACGCCTAACAGTACCCCTCCCTGGAGGAGGGGTTAAGGAACCCCTACACCCGGGTTTATGAGGAAATTCCCGAAAAGAACATCCTCTTGAGTCTAGGGGCATGTAAATCCTTGTCCTGGACCCAAGACCTCTCTTCTGGGCCGTACCCTTTCCAATGGACCAAAAAATACAGCAGACCACGAGAGAATTTAGAATCCAACACCTTCTCTACTAAGAATTCTTGTTGGCCCAGAACATCCACCGGAGGTCTACCCCGGAAAATTTTCAGAGGGAATTTCCTGGAAAAAACATATGGCTTAAACAGGGAACAATGAAAGGTGTTGGCGATTTTAAGTGACTTTGGCAACTGTAACCGAAAAGCCACTGGATTAACCTTTTTGATAATCAGAAATGGTCCAATAAATCTAGGTCCCAATCTAGCCGAAGGCTGTTGGATCTTGATGTTGCGAGTCAACAACCACAGCTTATCTCCTACCTTAAAGGTGCATGGGCGTCGGAATCTATCCAAAAAAAAATAACGAGGCACAAAAACGTTTCCAAAAATGGGCAATAAACTGTGGTCCCCGGTCAGAGACTATATCCACAGGTAAACCATGAAGCCTGAAGACATGGCGGAGGAACAGAACAGCCAAAACTTGAGCGGAAGGTAACTGGGGTAAGGCAATGAAGTGTGCCATCTTGCTAAAATGGTCCACAACTACCCAAATCATCTGGAACCCGGATGAAAGAGGAAGATCCACCACGAAATCCATGGAAATGTGTGACCATGACCTGACTGGAATTGCAAGAGGCATGAGTTGCCCGACCGGCAAGGATCGGGACATTTTGTGCTCAGCACAATCTTGAAAGGAAAGGACAAATTCCCTAACATTCTTAGATAGATTAGGCCACCACACTGAGCGAGAGATTAACTCCAAGGTTTTAGCAATACCAGTATGGCCATCAACCTTATTATCATGAAATTCTGCAAGGACACTGCCTCTCAAGAACTCAGGAACGAAGAGACGACCAACAGGAGTATTACTGGGAGCCTGCTGCTGAACCTGGACAAGTTGTGTGAACAAATTCTGTGTGAGGCCGGCCCGGATGACGGATGTTGAAACAATGGGAGTTGTGGAAGGGTGGTTATTGTGAGCCGGAAGAAAACAACGTGACAGGGCATCAGCCTTGGTGTTCTTAGAACCGGGCCTGTAGGTGATGATCAACTTGAATCGTGTAAAAAACAGCGCCCAACGCGCCTGCCGAGCATTAAGCCGTTTAGCAGATTCAATATACAGTAGATTTTTGTGGTCAGCGAATACTGTAATGGTATGCTTAGCTCCTTCAAGCCAGTGCCTCCATTCCTCAAAAGCCCATTTGAATGCCAGCAATTCTCGATTACCAACATCATAGTTGGATTCAGCAGAAGAGAATTTCCTGGACATGAAGGCACAAGGGTGTAACACCAGAGACTTGGGGTCTTCCTGAGAAAGAATGGCTCCCACTCCAACCTCTGAGGCGTCCACCTCGACAATAAAGGGAAGATCAGGGTTGGGGTGTCTGAGAACTGGAGCTGAAACAAAGACCTGTTTGAGGGCCCGGAAGGCAGACTCGGCTTGAGGCGACCAGTTGGAAGGATCAGCTCCTTTTCTTGTTAACGCCACAATAGGAGCAACTAAATCTGAAAAGGCATGAATAAAACGTCCATAATAATTTGCAATACCCAAAAATCGCTGGATAGCCTTCAAGTTAGTAGGTTGCGTCCAACTTAGGATAGCCTGGAGTTTCTTAGGTTCCATAAAAAACCCCTTTGGAGAAATAATATATCCTAAAAAGGACACCTCAGTGATGTGGAAATCACATTTCTCCAATTTGGCGTACAAATGATTCTCCCGTAACCTCTAACTAAACAAAACACAGAGCTAGGGGCTACTTCAGGACTAAAAACTTAACGTATGTGCGGCACGGCCGCCAATGGAAAAAGGCAACAAAGGTAACACTGTCCACACCCTAAACGGCACCGTCGTATAACAGAAATACTACGGCCAAGCTATCACCGGCGTCTGTGTCAGACACTGAGGGAGAATATAAGAGGGATCTCCTCCAATAGCTGAAGGGAACCCAAATTAGAGATGTCGTGCAGCTGCTCTGCTGCACGACCCAGCGCTGACAGGTGACTCTAATTGCAGGACAATGGGGAACGCGGTCCGCCTCCGGCGTCCCCGTTGCTAAGTAGCCGGCGGCTCTCCGCGCACAGCATCCTCTTGATGCCAGGCACTGTGCCAGGAGCAGAGGAAGGCGCGGCAGACGTGACACGTCGGCCCCGTTGCCTAGCAACGGCCGGGCGGCGACGAGACCCGCCGTGCCTAACACATAATTGAAGATGAGTGCATCCAGAGATTTCAGTCAAACAATAATATCGATACTGATGGACATCCTTTGAGTGACTATCATTCATTAGTTGGTAAGGTCTTAAACCAAACGGTGTTAGGCGCAGCGGTCCGTAGCCGGCCGCTGCACCTTCTCCCCTTTCTGCACGGCGCCTGGCAACGCTAGGATGCCGTGCGCGCTGAGCCACAGGCGGACCGCGTTCCCCGTTGCTGGTGTTTAATTAGTATGCACTCACACATGTTCTCTGGTCATGCAGCAAGGCAGCTGCACGACATTTTGGGTAATTAGGCTCTGGACTCTGATTGGAGGGTTCCCTGTTTTAAGCCTCCTCAGTGCCTCACACAGACGCCGGTGATAGCTTCCTGCATGCTGCTCATGTTTGGTGAACGTCTGTTCCTGGTCTGCTGTGCCCGGTCTTTCCAGTTCTCTGAGTTCCTGAGTCTTGGAGTAGCCGTCTTATCCTAAGGAGTTCTTCTGGTCCTCGTTTACCTGTGGCAGTCGATAGAGGATCTTGCTTGGTTTCGTGAGTGGCGGCTCCGCCGCGAGTTGCGGCCTAAACCGCTTTATATTGTTTTCTGTTATTGGAGCATTTGCGGAGGTATCCGCTTCCACAGTCCTCTCCGGTACTTGGCGGTGCCGTGAAGGAGAGTGGACAAGTGGAGTATTTTGTTGTTCTTTTCCGTGGCGGAAATCCGCGCATACTTTAGTTTCAGCTTTGTTAGTAGCCCCTGGCTTTGTTGTTCAGTTAGAGGGCCCCTTGTTATCACCCTGTCTCGGTTCACTCTTTGTCTCTCATTAAGACCTGAGGGGGCATCGGAGTTGGGCAGATGTAATCCGCCCTTCAAACGCGGCTGCCATGGGCCCAAGCAACCATAGTCTTGCAAGAGTGTACTGACAGCACGGGTGAGACAACGGAGATAGGGTTCCAGGGGCTATTCCCTTTCCATTCCCCTTTCCCAGCATTACGTTCTGGTATTCAGGTCCTACCATATAAGATCACCCCTGACCTGAGTATCTGAATCATAACAAACGGAATGCTGGGTGTGCTCACAAGTACCTCAAGGACAGAGTAAATCAGGGTTCGTGTCATACCCATTAACAGTAAATG
This sequence comes from Pseudophryne corroboree, assembly GCF_028390025.1. Lineage (NCBI taxonomy): Eukaryota > Metazoa > Chordata > Amphibia > Anura > Myobatrachidae > Pseudophryne > Pseudophryne corroboree. Next base: position 700,764,667 of record NC_086449.1, on the reverse strand, counting down.
AGGTACTCAAATTGCATGGGGGGAGACCGGTGGACAGAAAATACAATATATCTAGACCCCCTAGCCTAAAGCTCCACCAGTACCACATAGACAGATCCCTACTGTGTTTCAACGTAACCAATTTCCGGAAACCAGGAAATTGGGAAGTCACTTGGAACAATCAGGCAATGACCTTCTCACACAGAGCTGACAATGAACCCATCAACTCTGAACTTGTACGTGGGATAGCCACAAGTGGGAGGTACTTCTGATACAAGTATACATGTTGGACCAAAACCATGTGCGCTGGAAAGGTGTCACAGGGATATTGTGCGCACATCATCCAGCCAGATACTTGTGTCAAGCAGATGGAAAAACTGGGGATAGGATTCTTTGTGATAATTATCTGTAACATGATATTAATGCATTTTGTCCCCTATGTTCTCCCAGGCGTACAAGTGACTGACTCCGAGCTCTGAAGGGTTATGTTACATAGGCAGAGTACTACCAGAATGTCACGATCCGGGTATCTGGACGCCATTACTTACCCTTCAGATGCCTCCTAAGGCTGGCTCGGCGTTCCAGGACCAGATTCCGCTGTTCCTGAGTTTCCACATGCAGAATGTCAGAGTGGTGATTTCATCGGCCGCGGCCTCCGCTGTGCCCGCGTGGTTGGATGTGCGCTTGTCAGTCTGGCGTCTCCTGTCTCCTGTGGCCGGCGTCGCCATTGCTGTTTCAATTCTCACATGGATTACAAACCAAACTTCCCTCCAAGTGTCTGCATGGGCGCAGCCATCTTGGATTTTGTCATCTGATTATTTCCACCAATCTGCTGTCTGTATTGTTGATTTGCATAATTGCCTAGCCAACCCCTTCCTTGCTGCAGGTATAAGTATGCTGTGCCTGAGCAAGGAAGGCGTCAGTGCTTTGGTTGCCTAACCTAGTTCCAGTTTGTCTCTCTCCTGTGGTTGTCTTCCAGGTTCCAGCTCCTGTCTCCAGACTTCTGCTATAGAGACCCGTACCAGCATTCCATCTGCGGTGTAGCCTGACTCCCCGATCCATTCTGGACTCACCTGTTTCCAGCTACAACAATCACCTGCTTCCAGCCCAGCTTCCAGCAGTGTACAGCTTCTCTTAAAGGGCCGGTGTCCTTTCTGCAGTTTACCACTCTCCACCGGTATTATTATTTCACCGCTCTCAAACAATCACCTGCTTCCAGCCCAGCTTCCAGCAGTGTATAGCTTCTCTTAAAGGGCCGGTGTCCTTTTCTGCAGTTTACCACTCTCCACCGGTATTATTATTTCACTGCTCTCAAACTCCAAACTTCATTATTATTTCATCGCTCTCAAGTTCGTTTATTATTTAACTGGTTCCAGCCAGTATCCACTCCGTACCAACAACAGTCTGGTTCCAGCCAGTATCCACAGCAGCCGTTTTACCTTCAGCAGCCCAGCCTTTCCTGGAACATCAGCTGGTACGATCCTGGGTTCTCTCCATTGCTACAGTCAGGCCTGGTAAGGACTTTCCAACTAGAAGATTATAAGAACTGTCTCACATTACCAGTGCCTGTGGCCCTTGCCACCCTGTAGTACCCAGGAATAGTATTTATCCTCTGTTGACTTTTATGTTTCCTTTTACTGCTGCTGTGTTACGGAGTTTGTCATAATAAACATCATTGACTTTTATCCTGGTTGTCGTGGTCACGCCTTCGGGCAGTTATTCTACATGTTACTTACATGTCTAGGGGTCTGATACAACCTCCCAGGTTCCGTTACATCTCAGCCCCTACAACTGAGGCTGCCTCCCGTCAGCTCAGGCCCTCAGTTGTGACAGTAAGCACTGACCTAATGAATCCAGCCGGAGACCAGGATCAAGCGGCCATGCCGATGCAAGAACTGGCAGCCCGACTTGAACATCAGGAGGCTGCACAGGGCCACATCATCCGCTGTCTCCAGGATCTCTCTACACGGCTGGATGGGATTCAAACGACCCTCCGTGGACCTGGCACGTCCGGTGCGTCCACTACAGTGACACCAGCTGTAACCCCACCCACCTTACCCATTTCCAGTCCACATCTTCATCTTCCAACGCCAGCAAAATTTGATGGATCTCCAAGGTTCTGCAGGGGATTTCTCAATCAATGTGAAATCCACTTTGAGCTTCTACCTGGCAATTTCTTCAGTGACCGTACCAAAATTGCCTATATCATCTCCCTTCTCAGTGGCTCAGCCCTTGACTGGGCATCACCTTTATGGGAGAAGTCTGATCCCCTGCTATCCTCCTATACTGACTTTGTAGCTACATTCAGGCGCATCTTCGACGAGCCAGGCCGGATAACATCTGCTTCATCTGAGATTCTCCGTTTACGCCAGGGAACACGTACTGTGGGACAGTATCTTATACAGTTTAAAATCCTGGCATCCGAACTGGCATGGAACGACGAGGCCCTGTATGCTGCATTCTGGCATGGCTTATCAGAACGCATCAAGGATGAGTTAGCTACCAGAGACTTGCCCTCTAAGTTGGATGAGCTAATTTCTCTTTGCACGAAGGTTGATCTACGTTTCAGAGAGAGAGCAACTGAGCGAGGAAGATCATCTACTCCTAAATCTTCTGCTCCTCCTCCTCGTCAACCATCTCCATCCAAGGATGAGCCTATGCAAATTAGTCGTTCCCGTCTATCTCCCGCTGAGCGCCGAAGACGTCTCTCTGAGTCTCTCTGTCTCTACTGTGCAGCTCCGTCGCACACTATCAATGCCTGTCCCAAACGTCCGGGAAACTCCAGATCCTAGCTCGCCAAGGAGAGGGCCGGCTAGGAGTAATGATCTCCTCTCCATCTCCTCATGACTGTAACCTCCCAGTGTCGCTCCAAATTGCTCAACGTTACAGGAACGTCATTGCCCTCCTTGATTCCGGAGCAGCTGGGAATTTCATAACCGAAGCTTATGTTAAACGGTGGTCCCTACCCACCGAGAGACTGTCCTCGTCCATCTCTTTGACTGCCGTGGATGGCAGCAAGATTTTTGACGCAGTCATTTCCTTAAGACTCTTCCAGTTCGTCTGAGAGTGGGAGTTCTTCATTCTGAGTATATTTCTTTTTTAGTGATTCCAAGAGCAACACATCCAGTGGTTTTAGGCCTTCCATGGCTCCGTCTCCACAACCCATCAATTGACTGGACGACTACGCAAATACTGGCATGGGGTCCCTCCTGTGCTGAGACTTGTTTAGCCAAAGTTCTTCCTGTTTGTTCTTCCTTCCCCAGGTCATCTGATGTTCCGCCTCCTCCATATCAAGACTTCACGGACGTGTTCAGTAAAGCCTCTGCTGATATCCTTCCTCCTCATAGAGAATGGGACTGCCCAATCGACCTCATTCCAGGGAAGGTTCCACCGCGAGGCCGAACTTATCCGTTGTCTCTGCCTGAGACACACTCCATGGAAGAGTACATCAAAGAGAACCTGGCGAAGGGTTTCATCCGACCATCTTCTTCTCCAGCCGGCGCAGGCTTCTTCTTCGTTAAGAAGAAAGACGGTGGTCTGCGTCCGTGCATCGATTACAGAGGTCTGAACGACATTACCGTCAAGAACCGATACCCTTTACCCCTGATTACCGAGCTCTTTGATAGAGTTAGTGGTGCAACTATTTTCACAAAGCTGGACTTGAGGGGTGCCTACAATCTCATCTGAATCCGTGAGGGTGACGAGTGGAAGACCGCCTTTAACACCCGTGACGGACATTATGAGTACCTCGTCATGCCCTTCGGATTGAGCAACGCTCCAGCAGTCTTCCAGCACTTCGTGAATGAGATTTTCAGGGACATCTTGTACCGCCATGTCGTGGTTTATCTAGACGACATCCTCATCTTTGCTAATAATCTCGAAGATCATCGTTTCTGGGTAAAAGAGGTTCTTTCCCGTCTCCGTGTCAATCACCTCTATTGTAAATTGGAGAAGTGTGTGTTTAAAGTTAAAACCATTCCGTTTCTAGGTTACATTGTGTCCGGTTCCGGACTAGAGATGGATCCTGAGAAACTCCAAGCAATCCAGAATTGGCCTATACCCTTAAGCCTCAAAGGGGTCCAGAGGTTCTTAGGGTTCGCCAATTATTATAGAAAATTTATACGAGACTTTTCCACCATCGTGGCGCCTATCACTGCATTAACCAAGAAAGGTGCTAATCCGTCCAAGTGGTCCGAGGAAGCTACACAGGCCTTTCAACTTCTGAAGCAACGGTTCATCTCTGCACCAGTTCTGAAACAGCCCGACACCGACTCTCCTTTTATCTTAGAGGTAGATGCCTCCTCCGTTGGAGTAGGAGCGGTGTTATCCCAGAGGGCCAAAGATGGACATCTACATCCTTGCAGTTTCTTCTCCCGGAAGTTCTCCCCAGCTGAGCGCAACTATGCCATTGGCGATCAGGAGTTGCTAGCCATCAAGCTCGCTCTGGAGGAGTGGAGATACCTGTTGGAGGGAGCTTCCCACTCAATCACCATACTTACCGACCACAAAAATCTTTTATATCTCAAAGGCGCACAATGTCTGAATCCTCGTCAGGCCTGATGGGCACTTTTCTTTTCTAGGTTTGACTTTAAACTCCAGTTCTGTCCGGGTTCTCAGAATCGTAAGGCCAATGCCCTTTCCCGCTCATGGGAGCAAGAAAATGAGTCCGAGTCTGCAGACAAGCATCCTATTATTAATCCGTTGGCATTCTCCACGGTAGGGATGGACTCTACGCCTCCACCAGGGAAAAGTTTTGTTAAGCCAGTTCTAAGGAAGAAGCTCATGCATTGGGCCCATGCTTCCCGTTTTGCTGGACATACAGGCATTCAGAAAACCCTTGAATTTATTTCTAGGTCCTACTGGTGGCCAACTCTGAAGAAGGACGTTATGGAATTTATTGCCTCCTGCCCAAAGTGTGCCCAACACAAAGTCTCCCGCCAGTCGCCTGCGGGGCAACTGGTTCCATTATCTGTTCCCCGTCGACCTTGGACCCATTTGTCGATGGACTTTGTTTCCGATCTACCTATCTGCAACAAGTTTAATACCATCTGGGTGGTAGTTGACCGGTTCACCAAGATGGCACATTTCATCCCTCTCACCGGTCTTCCGTCAGCTTCCAAGTTGGCTCAAGTGTTTATACAAGAGATCTTCCGACTTCACGGTCTTCCTGAAGAGATCATCTCGGATCGTGGAGTACAATTTGTAGCCAAATTTTGGCGAAGTTTGTGTCAAGCCCTCCAAGTCAAGTTAAAGTTTTCCACGGCTTACCATCCTCAGACCAATGGTCAAACCGAGAGGGTGAATCAGGACTTGGAGGCCTTCCTCCGTATATATGTGTCTTCCTCTCAAGATGACTGGGTTCAACTCCTTTCTTGGGCCGAGTTCAGCCACAACAATCAATACCATTCCTCATCTTCTTCTACACCATTCTTCATTAATTATGGATTCCACCCTAAAGTCCCAGAATTCCAACCGCTTCCCGCAACTTCTGTTCCAGCAGTGGATGTCACCTTGCGTCAGTTTTCAAATAACTGGAGGAACGTCCGCGCAGCCCTGCTTAAAGCCTCATTCAGGTATAAGAAGTTTGCCGATAGGAAGCGTAGAGCGGTTCCTGCTCTCAAGGTGGGTGATCGTGTGTGGCTGTCCACGAAGAATTTGAGGTTGAGAGTTCCCAGCATGAAATTTGCACCTCGCTACATCGGACCCTTCAAGATTGAACAAGTCATCAATCCTGTTGCCTACAGGTTACAGTTACCATCCTTCTTGAAAATACCCAGGACATTTCATGTTTCTTTGTTGAAACCGCTGATCCTGAATCGGTTTCATTCCGCACTTCCTCCAGCTCCCAAAGTTCAGACTCAACGGGGAGTCGAGTACGAGGTGGCCAAGATTTTGGACTCACGTTTCCGTAACGGTCAGTTACAATACCTCATTGACTGGAAGGGCTATGGTCCTGAAGAACGCTCTTGGACCAATGCCTCAGACGTCCATGCTCCTGCCTTGGTCCGAAATTTCCACGCAAAGTTTCCTTTAAAGCCTAAGAAGTGTCCTGGGGCCACTCCTAAAGGGGGGGGTGCTGTCACGATCCGGGTATCTGGACGCCATTACTTACCCTTCAGATGCCTCCTAAGGCTGGCTCGGCGTTCCAGGACCGGATTCCGCTGTTCCTGAGTTTCCACATGCAGAATGTCAGAGTGGTGATTTCATCGGCCGCGGCCTCCGCTGTGCCCGCGTGGTTGGATGTGCGCTTGTCAGTCTGGCGTCTCCTGTCTCCTGTGGCTGGCGTCGCCATTGCTGTTTCAATTCTCACATGGATTACAAACCAAACTTCCCTCCAAGTGTCTGCATGGGCGCAGCCATCTTGGATTTTGTCATCTGATTATTTCCACCAATCTGCTGTCTGTATTGTTGATTTGCATAATTGCCTAGCCAACCCCTTCCTTGCTGCAGGTATAAGTATGCTGTGCCTGAGCAAGGAAGGCGTCAGTGCTTTGGTTGTCTAACCTAGTTCCAGTTTGTCTCTCTCCTGTGGTTGTCTTCCAGGTTCCAGCTCCTGTCTCCAGACTTCTGCTATAGAGACCCGTACCAGCATTCCATCTGCAGTGTAGCCTGACTCCCCGATCCATTCTGGACTCACCTGTTTCCAGCTACAACAATCACCTGCTTCCAGCCCAGCTTCCAGCAGTGTACAGCTTCTCTTAAAGGGCCGGTGTCCTTTCTGCAGTTTACCACTCTCCACCGGTATTATTATTTCACCGCTCTCAAACAATCACCTGCTTCCAGCCCAGCTTCCAGCAGTGTATAGCTTCTCTTAAAGGGCCGGTGTCCTTTTCTGCAGTTTACCACTCTCCACCGGTATTATTATTTCACCGCTCTCAAACTCCAAACTTCATTATTATTTCATCGCTCTCAAGTTCGTTTATTATTTAACTGGTTCCAGCCAGTATCCACTCCGTACCAACAACAGTCTGGTTCCAGCCAGTATCCACAGCAGCCGTTTTACCTTCAGCAGCCCAGCCTTTCCTGGAACATCAGCTGGTACGATCCTGGGTTCTCTCCATTGCTACAGTCAGGCCTGGTAAGGACTTTCCAACTAGAAGATTATAAGAACTGTCTCACACTACCAGTGCCTGTGGCCCTTGCCACCCTGTAGTACCCAGGAATAGTATTTATCCTCTGTTGACTTTTATGTTTCCTTTTACTGCTGCTGTGTTACGGAGTTTGTCATAATAAACATCATTGACTTTTATCCTGGTTGTCGTGGTCACGCCTTCGGGCAGTTATTCTACATGTTACTTACATGTCTAGGGGTCTGATACAACCTCCCAGGTTCCGTTACATCTCAGCCCCTACAACTGAGGCTGCCTCCCGTCAGCTCAGGCCCTCAGTTGTGACACAGAAAACATGACCATTGCACTTGACAAAATAAAGGACATTCTCCACAGTGCCCTGCCTCCTTAAACTCACACCCACTACGAACACATTTTTAAGAGACACATCATAAACAGGGGAGAGCCCGTAGCCTCTAATTTGATTCACGAATCCACGGGATTCAGATTCTTCTCGTATTAGACATCACCCATACTGCCAGAAGAATCATAAATTATAGGTATATCTATGCGCTAGCGAACTTGATAGATAATATCACTGAGATGTATGACGACACCTTCAGATATACGGGAAGGGAACTACAGGCCTATAAAAAGGAACTGGTACAACACAGAATGGTCTTGAATTACGTCACGGCCGTGACGGGTGGGTATTGTGTTACTTTAGCAACTCAGTATGGTGTGAAGTGCTGTATGTATATTACAAACAGCGCTGAGGATCCAAAAGAGACCATTGATCAAAAGATGGACGAGATATTGCAGTTAAAATGGGGGTTTAGAAAGAAACATAATCTCACTTTAGTTGCTGTGGGTAATGAATTGATTGGATGGGCCTTATGGTTGAACCAACTCACATGGTTCTCTGGGTTAGGAGAGTGGGCACAAGGGATGATCGCAAATGTGGGGAAGCTTCTTCTCTGTATCCTGGGTGTTGTCATAATAATCAGTCTGATATTTAAATGTGTTCAGATTTTGACGCGGCAAAAAAGGACAAATCACAATACAAATTTAATGAGCCTAAGGAGCGGGTGCATTGTAAATGTGGCAGTCCTGGTATACGACCCGACGATAGAAACAGTACTGTGATAGGAATGTAAATGAATTTCATGGTGTGTTTCTTTCACCATTTGTTTGTGTTTTTCTCTCCCTCTACCCAGCAAAACTTCTACCGAATCTGAACATCAGTGTGCAAAGACGTAGGTACATGTATGTATGCAACGTTCGTTCAAATCAGACATCATAGGCTATAGCACTGTCCCAGCATACTATATAGGTTGAATGACGTCCCACATCCAACCAGTGGTCTCACGACCACCGAGCGCATATAGAGGATGTCCCGCCCTCTTCCCTGGCTTCCCCAACTATGGTCAATGTCTGATTTGCGAAAATGAGTACATACGTGTATCTGTGTCACCAATTATGGTTTGAAATATTTTTATTACAATTATGATAGTTATTGTTGACTATCAAAGGGTGGACTGTCAAAGTAAAAAATATTACATACACACAACATACAAACTCCAAACAGAGTGGCCCCTGTTCGTGCGCATTACCGCCATGCATACGCATATACTCACGTTATGTACACAGGTTATATACGGTAGCATACGCATTTGCACAGAAAAGCCACAAAGACATATATAATATCTTATTCATTTAGTGCATAATTTACACATAGGGGTATATTTACTAAGCTCCCGATTTTGACCGATTTGGTGTTTTTTCTTCAAAGTGTCATCTCGGGAATTTACTAAACTGAAATCTCGGCAGTGATGAGGGCATTCGTATTTTTTTTAAGTCAAAGAAAAAAAATACGAATGAATACACCATCGGTCAAATACGGCTGTTATTTGATACAACTCAGTAATTTACTAAAAATTCTATTTCACAAACACTGCCGGCAATAGCCAAACACTGCCGTGAAAAAATACAAATCGTAAAAAAAAGCAGTTTTAGAATAGACCTGCTTTTTTTTACCGTGTTCTGATAGGCATGCACGGATCCGTGAGATCCGTGCATGTTTATCAGTGGGAAGGGGTGGGAAAGTGTTAAATTTAATTAAAAAAATGCGTGGGGTCCCCCCTCCTAAGCAAAACCAGCCTCGGGCTCTTTGAGCCGGTCCTGGTTGAAAAAATATGGGGAAAAATTGACAGGGGTTCCCCCATATTTGATCAACCAGCACCGGGCTCTGCGCCTGGTCCTGGTGCAAAAAATATGGGGGACAAAAAGCGTAGGGGTCCCCCGTATTTTTTGAACCAGCACCGGGCTCCACTAGTCAGAGAGATAATGCCACAGCCGGGGGACACTTTTATATAGGTCCCTGCGGCCCTGGCATTAAATCACTAACTAGTCACCCCTGGCCGGGGTACCCTGGAGGAGTGGGGACCCCTTAAAAATCAAGGGGTCCCCCCTCCAGCCACCCAAGGGCCAGGGGTGAAGCCCGAGGCTGTCCCCCCCATCCAAGGGCGGCGGATGGGGGGCTGATAGCCAAGTGTAAAAAGAAGAATATCGTTTTTTGTAGCAGTACTAAAAGTCCCAGCAAGCCTCCCCCGCAAGCTGGTACTTGGAGAACCACAAGTACCAGCATGCGGTGGACAAACGGGCCCGCTGGTACCTGTAGTACTACTACAAAAAAAATACCCAACAAAAAACAGGACACACACACCGTGACAGTAAAACTTTATTCCAAGTATCTCCAAGTACCAGCTTGTGGGGGAGGCTTGCTGGGACTTTTAGTACTGCTACAAAAAACAATATTCTACTTTTTACACTTGGCTATCAGCCCCCCATCCGCCGCCCTTGGATGGGGGGACAGCCTCGGGCTTCACCCCCGGCCCTTGGGTGGCTGGAGTGGGGGACCCCTTGATTTAAGGGGTCCCCACTCCTCCAGGGTACCCCGGCCAGGGGTGACTAGTTAGGGATTTAATGTCAGGGCCGCAGGGACCTATATAAAAGTGTCCCCCGGCTGTGGCATTATCTCTCTGACTAGTGGAGCCTGGTGCTGGTTCAAAAAATATGGGGGACCCCTACGCTTTTGTCCCCCGTATTTTTTGCACCAGGACCAGGCGCAGAGCCCGGTGCTGGTTGATCAAATATGGGGGAACCCCTGTCAATTTTTTCCCATATTTTTTCAACCAGGACCGGCTCAAAGAGCCCGAGGCTGGTTTTGCTTAGGAGGGGGGACCCCACGCATTTTATTTTTTTATTTTTAACAGTTTTTTTTTTTTTTTTTAAAGGAGCACAATGAAGCCCTGCACGATCTCACAGATCCGGACGAGATTCATTGTGTTAATATCGGCAGTGTTTTACTATTCACTCCCGTAAAACACTGACCGAAATTACGAATTACATCGACATCCGAAAAAAAGAAAATGCAGAATACGACAGCATAGTAAATCTGGCGTAAAAAATTCAAAAAGTTGCAAATTTACAAATTTGATGTCATTCGTGTTTAATCTACCTCCAAATCGGCACAAATACGAATTTTAGTAAATATACCCCATAGTCTCCATATACATTGTCAGCAACTTGCATACATTTTTAAGGTAAAACAATGGAGCTATTCATCTTTACATGGTGTGAGGGGATGGAGCAGTGTTAGGCCTTAGTGTTTGGTATCCAGATGTGCAGTATTTTATGATCTACATCCCGGTGGCTATTTACAGTTTATCGCATGTTTCTGCGTATAGATATACGCAGAAATGTAATATTCGCATACTGCTATTGTACTGTACTTCTGATATTCGGCGGGAAACTAGAGGCTAACATCTGCAAGTGCACCCTGGACCAAGCATCGCCCATCTATTCAAACCAACCTATGACCCCTCATGTACTGTAAATGACTTGCCCCCTGACCTATGAAAGAAGAGCTTTACAAACTGTATAAAAGAGAGGCCTCCTGACCAGGCTCAGTCCCTATTCTCTGAGGTCATCTTGCCAAGACTGACTGAGCCCTGGATCCAGGAGCGCTCACGTGTAAACGTATGTATTATAGGTTATAGCGCTTCTCTGTATATTGTTGTACCTTTTATCTGTATATTCTCAAGTAAATACTGTTGATGTGTTGGACCACAACATTACATTTAACTACTGGTGTCGCATTCCATTCTTGTTTGGGATAAAGTGTATTCAGCCACACGTGTCGCTATATCGTGCACATAACGTGTCGGCGTGTATACGCAATGTATATGCACAATTTAGCTGTTATATGTATATGATTAGAGGCCGCAGCGGCGTATGTGCGTATGTTTTGCTTTTCTTTGTAAGTTAAACGAACTTAACAGTTGGGAGGTTAGAGTACAGTATAGCTGCTATTACAGTTTGGATGCGCGTTGCTTAGTACCGCGAGCACTTCTGGGAGTTGTAGTCTAGCTCTGTGATTTGCGCTCTGTAAATAGTATGAAACATGTATCCGTTTTAAGCTACAGTTCCTGACAGCCTGCAGAACTTCTCTTTGCGACACTACCAGGAATGGCGGCGCCTAAGAGGGTCTGTCCTAGGAAGGAGGCTGAAAGCAATAAAAGATAAGAAGGAGCCAGGGACAAGAAGGTGTCTAATAAGGTAATTTTGCTGTCACTGAGTGGTGTGTGCTGTCAGGTGTTTATTGAAAGGGGGGAAGAGAGTGCTGTGAGCTGGTTAATGGAGTGGGAGTTCTGTGAGGTGATTACTGAAGGGGGGAGTGCTGTGATAGGTAGACATTAAAGGGGCGAGGACGGTGTTGTAACCAGACCTGCCCCACAGGCTCTCATCCTGTAAACCACCAAATCTGCCCCGCAGACTCTCTCACCCCATCACCCACCACATTAGCCCCCACAGACTCTCCCAACATGCCAAATACCTGACCTGTCCCTGCAGACACAGGCTGGTGGGAAGGGGCTCAATGTATGGTCCATACTCAAGGACTTCACCCCACCACCCCATTATCCGCCATTATCAATGCCTTTTGGATCTTGTTGGATGTTGTGACAATCCAGCACATGGATGTGGACTGCAACCTACCAGATACATCAATCTGTGTTTCCCAGTTCAGGCTGTTCTCATGTTGTTTTACCCATAGAGTGCTTCTTTTGTTTGTTTTAGTGAAAATTAGCCAGACGCACTGCAGATTCTTAAATAGAGCCTGGTGGTCAGACAGGTTCCCAGCAGGCACATTGGTGGGACAAAGGATTCTTCCAACAAAAGAATAGATAAGCAATCCACAGCCACATTGTTAAAGGATGATCTTCCTGTCTGATGTCATCAATTACAAAACTCCCAACCAATGGGCATGCTACAAATATCCTAGGCAACTAGGGGAGAAGGAAGGGGAAAACTCAGAGTGGGGATTCTGTGTGTGAGACTGAAGATGAGAGGTTGATCTTCAAGAGTTCTAGAGAAATCTGGGGAGAACCGGGCTGGGAAGGACTTGAGCAGCCAAAGGAATGGGTAAGCTGTTGTACCCCAGGAATTGGACCCAGTAAGGATCAGTAGGAGACAGCAAGCAAGAAGATATTAAGTAGCTGTATACAGTGCCATCAGGACAATACCATGGGTGAGACTGGACATATTTGCAGTAACTAATACTGATGTTTTGGGGACTGGTAACTACCTGGCTTGTTTTTCAATTTGTAATGATTATGTACATTACTATATTGCACTATTTATGCTTTCTATATAATAAAGTGTCTATTTATATATTTCTCTTCTTCCTACCTGTGTGATTGCCGAACCTAAGGGACCGGGCATACTTAGCGAACTACGGTGTTGTCAAAGTCGAAAAATATTGTAATGCATACATCATGTACTAACCACACACACATGCCAGCTGCACGTGCACTTGTTCCGCCGTGCGTGCACATATCCGCAATTTGCGTATGATCGCTCCCGCGATCTTGCGCGTGGTATGGGTATTTACGGCTGAGTTTGTGAGCGCATAGAGGGTTATCAGAACATTACATATTTAACCCAAATAGTGCACATTGTACACATAGCCCCCTGCACCACATCAGCAAGTATCAACAGTTTAAATGATTCCAGGGCTAAGGGATTCGCCTTTGCATGATAGGAAGGGACAGACAAAGGTTATAAGGTGATGTCTAGTATCCAGCTGTAGGGTATTTTAAGGGTAACATTCCGGTGTTGGTTAGAGGAATATCGCATGTTCCTGCGTATAGTTATGTGCAGAAGTAGAATATAGATATAAACTGTATTTACTGTATATTATATTATGCATCGGGAATCCAGAGGAGACCACCCACAAGAGCAGTTGGGAAAGACATCGCCCACCTTTTCAAATCAACCTAGGACCTCTCCTGTAATGTAAAGATGCATCTCTTTGTCCAATGAACAAAGCGGTTACTGTAACCATTGTATTGTTTATGGAAGTTGTGTATAAAAAGCCCATTGCTGCATAGCCAGTCAGAAGACTCTGAACGCTATCTACCTGATGAGCGGAGGACTGGTCCAGGTTGCGCAAGCGAATATTCTCACGTATGTACATTGACTGTAGCCATTATTCTGTTATAGATTTATCTTGTTAGCCTTGTAGTATATAATTTGTATTGTTATCCCCTTTCAAATAATCCACTGTGGCCTTAGAACCCAGCGGTTAACTACATATCGGTGTTGTGTCCCCATTTCCCTGCTAGGGTTTAAAGCTTATTTAATTGTATAAGGTTTAAGAGTGTATTGATAAGGTGTACGCACTGCGGGTACTTTATACCGTCAGCGCTGCATAAGGTTTAAGGTATAACATCATTGCATTGCATTACTAATAAGGTTTAAAGTCTATCAAGAGTGTGTGCGCACGCTGTGCGTACTTTGTACCCCAGCGCGGCGTGTGTACGCTAAGTCCGTATAACGTACGGGACTCTGTACGCAAATAGCGTACAAAGTGCGTAGCGTGTATCTTAAGTATAGCGGCCGCAACGGCTCCATGGAAAGAGTGTGTTTAAAGGTATAGCTTTATAGTGTAAGATAATATCGACATTATCAATTGGGGGCATCGTCCGGTTTTTCCTCATACCCACAACCTAGCAGGTGAAAGCAGACTTTATCTATCAGCAAAGGGCGGACAAGTATCCTACGTATATTGTTTGTGTTTTTCTCTCCCTCTACCCAGCAAAACTTCTACCGAATCTGAACATCAGTGTGCAAAGACGTAAGTACATGTATGTATGCAACGTTCGTTCAAATCAGACATCATAGGCTATAGCACTGTCCCAGCATACTATATAGGTTGAATGACGTCCCACATCCAACCAGTGGTCTCACGACCGCCGAGCACATATAGAGGATGTCCCGCCTTCTTCCCTGGCTTCCCCAACTATGATCAATGTCTGATTTGCGAAAATGAGTACATACGTGTATCTGTGTCACCAATTATGGTTTGAAATATTTTTATTACAATTATGATAGTTATTGTTGACTATCAAAGGGTGGACTGTCAAAGTAAAAAATATTACATACACACAACATACAAACTCCAAACAGAGTGGCCCCTGTTCGTGCGCATTACCGCCATGCATACGCATATACTCACGTTATGTACACAGGTTATATACGATAGCATACGCATTTGCACAGAAAAGCCACAAAGACATATATAATATCTTATTCATATAGTGCATAATTTACACATAGGGGTATATTTACTAAGCTCCCGATTTTGACCAATTTGGTGTTTTTTCTTCAAAGTGTCATCTCTGGAATTTACTAAACTGAAATCTCGGCAGTGATGAGGGCATTCGTATTTTTTTTTAAGTCAAAGAAAAAAAATACGAATGAATACACCATCGGTCAAATACGGCTGTTATTTGATACAACTCAGTAATTTACTAAAAATTCTATTTCACAAACACTGCCGGCAATAGCCAAACACTGCCGTGAAAAAATACAAATCGTAAAAAAAAGCAGTTTTAAAATAGACCTTCTTTTTTTTTACCGTGTTCTGATAGGCATGCACGGATCCGTGAGATCCGTGCATGTTTATCAGTGGGAAGGGGTGGGAAAGTGTTAAATTTAATAAAAAAAATGCGTGGGGTCCCCCCTCCTAAGCAAAACCAGCCTCGGGCTCTTTGAGACGGTCCTGGTTGAAAAAATATGGGGGGGAAATTGACAGGGGTTCCCCCATATTTGATCAACCAGCACCGGGCTCTGTGCCTGGTCCTGGTGCAAAAAATACGGGGGACAAAAAGCGTAGGGGTCCCCCGTATTTTTTGAACCAGCACCGGGCTCCACTAGTCAGAGAGATAATGCCACAGTCGGGGGACACTTTTATATAGGTCCCTGCGGCCCTGGCATTAAATCACTAACTAGTCACCCCTGGCCGGGGTACCCTGGAGGAGTGGGGACCCCTTAAATCAAGGGGTCCCCCCCTCCAGCCACCCAAGGGCCGGGGGTGAAGCCCGAGGCTGTCCCCCCCATCCAAGGGCGGCGGATGGGGGGCTGATAGCCAAGTGTTTTTTGTAGCAGTACTAAAAGTCCCAGCAAGCCTCCCCCGCAAGCTGGTACTTGGAGAACCACAAGTACCAGCATGCGGTGGACAAACGGGATTTATTACATACATGCACACCTACATACATACATACATACATACTTACCTATGTTCACACGAGGCTCGGTCCACTTCTCCATGTAGACTCCACAGGGTACCTATGAAAAAAATTATACTCACATAATCCAGTGTAGTTTGTGTTCTCTTTATAATCCACGTACTTGGCAAAAAAACAAACCGGAAACCTGAACCACGCACTGAAAGGGGGCCCATGTTTACACATGGGACCCCTTTCCCCGACTGCCGGGACCCCCCCTGACTCCTGTCAAAGAGGGTCCCTTCAGCCAATCAGGGAGCGCCACGTCGTGGCACTCTCCTGATTGGCTGTGCGCTCCTGTACTGTCAGTGAAGCTGCGCACTGGAAATACAATGTAGCGCATAGGCGCTCCATTGAATCCAATGGTGGGAACTTTGCGGTCAGCAGTTGAGGTTACTCGCAGTCAACCGCTGACCGCAAAGTTCCCAGTATCTTCAGTGCGCAGCTTCACTGACAGTACAGGAGCGCACAGCCAATCAGGAGAGTTCCGCGATGTGACGCTCCCTGATTGGCTGAAGGGACCCTCTTTGACAGGAGTCAGGGGGGGTCCCGGTAGTCGGGGAAAGGGGTCCCATGTGTAAACATGGGCCCCCTTTCAGTGCGTGGTTCGGGTTTCCGGTTTGTTTTTTTGCCAAGTACGTGGATTATAAAGAGAACACAAACTACACTGGATTATGTGAGTATAATTTTTTTCACAGGTACCTCGTGGAGTTTACATGGAGAAGTGGACCGAGCCTCGTGTGAACATAGGTAAGTATGTATGTATGTAGGTGTGCATGTATGTAATAAAGTTTTACTGTCACGGGGGTAAATTTACTAAGATTCGTGTTTTCCCGTTTGAGGTCAAAGTTCAATCACGAATGACATCGAAAGTGTAAATATGCAACTTTTTGAATTGATTACGACTAATTTACTAAGCTGCCGTATTCTGCATTTTCGGGTTTTCCGATGTCGATGTCATTCGTTTTTTTAGGCAGTGTTTTACTTGAGTGACTTGTAAAACACTGCCAACTTTAATACAATGAATCTCGGCCGGATCTGAGAGATCCGTGCTGGGCTTCATTGTGCACTTTGTTAAAAAAATAAATAAAGTTTAAATGTAAAAAAAAAAAATTGCGTGGGGTCCCCCCTCCTAAGGCAAACCAGCCTCGGGCTCTTTGAGCCGATCCTGGTTGCAGAAATATGGGAAAAAAATGGGCAGGGGTTCCCCCATATTTAAGCAACCAGCATCGGGCTCTGCGCCTGGTCCTGGTTCCAAAAATACGGGGGACAAAAAGAGTAGGGGTCCCCCGTATTTTTGAAACCAGCACCGGGCTCCACTAGCTGGACAGATAATGCCACAGCCGGGGGTCACTTTTATACAGTGCCTTGCGGCCGTGGCATCAAATATCCAACTAGTCACCCCTGGCCGGGGTACCCTGGGGGAGTGGGGACCCCTTCAATCAAGGGGTCGTCCCCCCCAGCCACCCAAGGGCCAGGGGTGAAGCCCGAGGCTGTCCCCCCCATCCAATGGGCTGCGGATGGGGGGCTGATAGCCTTTGTGATAAGTGTTTGATATTGTTTTTAGTAGCAGTACTACAAGGCCCAGCAAGCCTCCCCCGCAAGCTGGTACTTGGAGAACCACAAGTACCAGCATGCGGCGGAAAAATGGGCCCGCTGGTACCTGTAGTACTACTACTAAAAAAATACCACAATAAAGACATTACACACACACCTTGACAGTATAACTTTAATACATCCATCCACACCTCCATATACACATACTTACCTTATGTTCCCACGCAGGTCGGTCCTCTTCTCCAGTAGAATCCACGGTGTACCTGTAGAAAAAATTATACTCACATAATCCAGTGTTTTCGGCTCCTCGGTAAATCCTTTTGTAATCCACGTACTTGAAAAAATAAAAAAACTAATACCCGACCACGAACTGAAAGGGGACCCATGTTTTCACATGGGACCCCTTTCCCCGAATGCCAGAAACCCACTCTGACTGATGTCTAAGTGGATTTCCTCAGCCAATCAGGGAGCGCCACGTTGTGGCACCCTCCTGATCGGCTGTGTGCTCCTGTACTGTCTGACAGGCGGCACAGGGCAGTGTTACAATGTAGCGCCTATGCGCTCCATTGTAACCAATGGTGGGAACTTTCAGGTCAGCAGTGAGGTCACTTTCGGTCAACCGCTGACCTGAAAGTTCCCACCATTGGTTACAATGGAGCGCATAGGCGCTACATTGTAACACTGCCGTGTGCCGCCTGTCATACAGTACAGGAGCACACAGCCGATCAGGAGGGTGCTACAACGTGGCACTCCCTGATTGGCTGAGGAAACCCACTTAGACATCAGTCAGAGTGGGTTTCTGGCATTCGGGGAAAGGGGGCCCATGTGAAAACATGGGTCCCCTTTCAGTTCGTGGTCGGGTATTCGTTTTTTTATTTTTCAAGTACGTGGATTACAAAAGGATTTACCGAGGAGCCGAAAACACTGGATTATGTGAGTATAATTTTTTCTACAGGTACACCATGTATTCTACTGGAGAAGAGGACCGACCTGCGTGGGAACATAAGGTAAGTATGTGTATATGTAGGTGTGGATGGATGTATTAAAGTTATACTGTCAAGGTGTGTGTGTAATGTCTTTATTGTGGTATTTTTTTAGTAGTAGTACTACAGGTACCAGCGGGCCCATTTTTCTGCCGCATGCTGGTACTTGTGGTTCTCCAAGTACCAGCTTGCGGGGGAGGCTTGCTGGGCCTTGTAGTACTGCTACTAAAAACAATATCAAACACTTATCACAAAGGCTATCAGCCCCCCATCCGCAGCCCATTGGATGGGGGGGGCAGCCTCGGGCTTCACCCCTGGCCCTTGGGTGGCTGGGGGGGGACCCCTTGATTGAAGGGGTCCCCACTCCCCCAGGGTACCCCGGCCAGGGGTGACTAGTTGGATATTTGATGCCACGGCCGCAAGGCACTGTATAAAAGTGACCCCCGGCTGTGGCATTATCTGTCCAGCTAGTGGAGCCCGGTGCTGGTTTCAAAAATACGGGGGACCCCTACTCTTTTTGTCCCCCGTATTTTTGGAACCAGGACCAGGCGCAGAGCCCGATGCTGGTTGCTTAAATATGGGGGAACCCCTGTCCATTTTTTCCCCATATTTCTGCAACCAGGACCGGCTCAAAGAGCCCGAGGCTGGTTTGCCTTAGGAGGGGGGAACCCACGCAATTTTTTTTCTGTAAATTTAGAACATTTCACCCCCCTTCCCACTGAAAAACATGCACGGATCTCATGGATCCGTGCATGCCTATACAAACACGGGATAAAAAAGCAGGTCTGTTTTTTTTTAGCACTTTTTCACGATTTGTATTTTATCACGGCAGTGTTTGGCTATTGTCGGCAGTGTTTGTGTTTTGCACTTTTTAGTAAATTCACGATTTCTAGCAAATTGCAGGCGTATTTGACCGATGGTGTATTGATTCGTGATTTTTTCCTAGGACTTCCAAAATATTACGAATGCCCTCATCCCTGCCGTGATTTTTGCTTAGTAAATTACCGAGATGACACTTTGATGAAAAAAACGGCATCTCGGTCAAAATCGGGACCTTAGTAAATATACCCCAGGGTGTGTGTCCTGTTTTTTGTTGGGTATTTTTTTTGTAGTAGTACTACAGGTACCAGCGGGCCCGTTTGTCCACCGCATGCTGGTACTTGTGGTTCTCCAAGTACCAGCTTGTGGGGGAGGCTTGCTGGGACTTTTAGTACTGCTACAAAAAACAATATTCTTCTTTTTACACTTGGCTATCAGCCCCCCCATCCTTGGATGGGGGGGACAGCCTCGGGCTTCACCCCCGGCCCTTGGGTGGCTGGAGGGGGGGACCCCTTGATTTCAGGGGTCCCCACTCCTCCAGGGTACCCCGGCCAGGGGTGACTAGTTAGGGATTTAATGTCAGGGCCGCAGGGACCTATATAAAAGTGTCCCCCGGCTGTGGCATTATCTCTCTGACTAGTGGAGCCCGGTGCTGGTTCAAAAAATACGGGGGACCCCTACGCTTTTTGTCCCCCGTATTTTTTGCACCAGGACCAGGCGCAGAGCCCGGTGCTGGTTGATCAAATATGGGGGAACCCCTGTCAATTTTTTCCCATATTTTTTCAACCAGGACCGGCTCAAAGAGCCCGAGGCTGGTTTTGCTTAGGAGGGGGGACCCCACGCATTTTATTTTTTTATTTTTAACACTTTATTTTTTTTTAAAGGTGCACAATGAAGCCCTGCACGGATCTCACAGATGCGGCCGAGATTCATTGTGTTAATGTCGGCAGTGTTTTACTATTCACTCCCGTAAAACACTGGCCGAAATTACGAATTACATCGACATCGGAAAAAAAGAAAATGCAGAATACGACAGCATAGTTAATCTGGCGTAAAAAATTCAAAAAGTTGCAAATTTACAAATTCGATGTCATTCGTGTTTAATCTCCCTCCAAATCGGCACAAATAAGAATTTTAGTAAATATACCCCATAGTCTCCATATACATTGTCAGCAACTTGCATACATTTTTAAGGTAAAACAATGGAGCTATTTATCTTTACATGGTGTGAGGGAATGGAGCACTGTTAGGACTTAGTGTTTGGTATCCAGATGTGCAGTATTTTATGATCTACATCCCGGTGGCTATTTACAGTTTATCGCATGTTTCTGTGTATAGATATACGCAGAAATTTAATATTCGCAAACTGCTATTGTACTGTACTTCTGATATTCGGCGGGAAACTAGAGGCTAACATCTGCAAGTGCACCCTGGACCAAGCATCGCCCATCTATTCAAACCAACCTATGACCCCTCATGTACTGTAAATGACTTGCCCCCTGACCTATGAAAGAAGAGCTTTACAAACTGTATAAAACAGAGGCCTCCTGACCAGGCTCAGTCCCTATTCTCTGAGGTCATCTTGCCAAGACTGACTGAGCCCTGGATCCAGGAGCGCTCGCGTGTAAACGTATGTATTATAGGTTGTAGCGCTTCTCTGTATATTGTTGTACCTTTTATCTGTATATTCTCAAGTAAATACTGTTGATGCGTTGGACCACAACATTACATTTAACTACTGGTGTCGCATTCCATTCTTGTTTGGGATAAAGTGTATTCAGCCACACGTGTCGCTATATCGTGCACATAACGTGTCGGCGTGTATACGCAACGTATATGCACAATTTAGCTGTTATATGTATATGATTAGAGGCCGCAGCGGCGTATGTGCGTATGTTTTGCTTTTCTTTGTAAGTTAAACGAACTTAACAGTTGGGAGGTTAGAGTACAGTATAGCTGCTATTACAGTTTGGATGCGCGTTGCTTAGTACCGCGAGCACTTCTGGGAGTTGTAGTCTAGCTCTGTGATTTGCGCTCTGTAAATAGTATGAAACATGTATCCGTTTTAAGCTACAGTTCCTGACAGCCTGCAGAACTTCTCTTTGCGACACTACCAGGAATGGCGGCGCCTAAGAGGGTCTGTCCTAGGAAGGAGGCTGAGAGCAATAAAAGATGAGAAGGAGGCCGGGAGAAGAAGGTGTCTAATAAGGTAATTTTGCTGTCACTGAGTGGTGTGTGCTGTCAGGTGTTTATTGAAAGGGGGGGAAGAGAGTGCTGTGAGCTGGTTAATTGGGGGGGTTCTGTGAGGTGATTACTGAAGGGGGGAGTGCTGTGATAGGTAGACATTAAAGAGGTGAGGACGGTGTTGTAACCAGACCTGCCCCACAGGCTCTCATCCTGTAAACCACCAAATCTGCTCCACAGACTCTCTCACCCCATCACCCACCACATTAGCCCCCACAGACTCTCCCACCATGCCAAATACCTGACCTGTCCCTGCAGACACAGGCTGGTGGGAAGGGGCTCAATGTATGGTCCATACTCAAGAACTCCACCCCACCACCCCATTATCCGCCATTATCAATGCCTTTTGGATCTTGTTGGATGTTGTGACAATCCAGCACATGGATGTGGACTGCAACCTACCAGATACATCAATCTGTGTTCCCAGTTCAGGCTGTTCTCATGTTGTTTTACCCATAGAGTGCTTCTTTTGTTTGTTTTAGTGAAAATTAGCCAGACGCACTGCAGATTCTTAAATAGAGCCTGGTGGTCAGACAGGTTCCCAGCAGGCACATTGGTGGGACAAAGGATTCTTCCAACAAAAGAATAGATAAGCAATCCACAGCCACATTGTTAAAGGATGATCTTCCTGTCTGATGTCATCAATTACAAAACTCCCAACCAATGGGCATGCTACAAATATCCTAGGCAACTAGGGGAGAAGGAAGGGGAAAACTCAGAGTGGGGATTCTGTGTGTGAGACTGAAGATGAGAGGTTGATCTTCAAGAGTTCTAGAGAAATCTGGGGAGAACCGGGCTGGGAAGGACTTGAGCAGCCAAAGGAATGGGTAAGCTGTTGTACCCCAGGAATTGGACCCAGTAAGGATCAGTAGGAGACAGCAAGCAAGAAGATATTAAGTAGCTGTATACAGTGCCATCAGGACAATACCATGGGTGAGACTGGACATATTTGCAGTAACTAATACTGATGTTTTGGGGACTGGTAACTACCTGGCTTGTTTTTCAATTTGTAATGATTATGTACATTACTATATTGCACTATTTATGCTTTCTATATAATAAAGTGTCTATTTATATATTTCTCTTCTTCCTACCTGTGTGATTGCCGAACCTAAGGGACCGGGCATACTTAGCGAACTACGGTGTCAATACCCGGTATCCTCACATTTGGCAGCAGCAGTGGGACCACACAGACCTGACGAATGGGTAGAGCATAGGGACGCGTATCTGATACGGCCAGGCTCTGTATGGATGAAAGGTAATAGTTAACCAGTACCAGTCTCCTTAAGGGAATCTGTAGGGAATCTAACTGAAGCTTGGCGGGTGAACAAGAACTAGTAGAGATGGCAGAAAAAGAGATATTCTACAGAGGGGCAAAGAAGCAACACCTGCAGGGGTTCTGCCAGATGTATGGTATAGCCTATGAGGGGTCCGAGATCCGGCAGGTGTTGGTGACTGAAGGGTTAAACATACTATATGAACTGTTATTTGCTTGAATAGACACGTAAGCACTCTTCACAGGATACCCTTATCTGTTCATACAATACAAGGCTTGTTTGCGCCTTATCTTCAAGGACAGTTTCTGTCTAGATGAAACCTGTTTCTATTACTTCTGTGTGTTACTGAAGATTCTGTGTTAAGTTCCGTCTGATGCAATGTATATAATATCTGCCTAGCAACTGCTATATCCAATTATGTTATGCCAAGTATGCAACCACCCATACGTACCCCACCCAGGCACCACCCCTAAGCCAATGAGCCCTTTTACACTTATCAGTTACACCCTTATGTGTTCTCTTTTTATACCAATGTTAAAATATTCAATAAACAGAGTGAATCTTAACTACTTGGTGTCGTGTGTTACGTATAGAGTTAAGCTTCGCTCTCACGGGTACCTAAGGGGTTATTAAATCGAGGTGGTTCAGAAATATAATCCTTTCAGTGACCCGATTAATGGAATGGGAGAAGGCCCATCACAGAGAAGTGGAGGAATCACAAGATGAAGAGGAACAACTGAGATCTCCGCAGATTCATCCAGGAAACAGATGCCCCAAAGTAATGGAGGTGACTCCTGCTTATCTATGCAATTGGTTTGAAGCATTAGGGAGGGAGCAACTCCCCAGGAGAGAGCTGGAGTGATCCAGGCGGTGTTGGGAATTCCGATTGCCGTGGCCAGGGAAGATCGGAAAGTGATCAGAGTGGAGGAGCGAACAAAGCCAGAACTGGGATATTCTATTGTTCCAGTATTAAAGGAAGTGGAGACAGACATCGACACCCACCTACAGGTATTTGAGAATCCGATGGGTGTTCATGGGATTGAAGAGGAGGAATGGCCGAAATACCTGGGCCCTAGTCTGACAGGGAATGCATTGGAAGCATACGAGATGTTAAACCCCCAGGAGTGTGGGGTGTATGAGACAGTGAAGAGGGCTCTGCTGGTAAAGTTCCAGGTAACCGCAGAGTCATAAACCAATATGTCTCTAGGCGCTTAATCGAATCACAGGTACCTACAAAAAATGGTTAGCACTCCAATTAGTAATCAGCTGCAGGGTATAGATTTATGCCTGTGTAAGCATAAAAACCAGTTGCATTCTCCTGTTGCTGCAGATGACACTTATATAGAAATTTAATTACTCTGCGCTTATTAGATAGGGTCCGTAGGATAATTGAAACCACATGCAATGATATTAATAATTTATTCAGTATAACATACTTTATACCAAAAATATACAATAAAAATTTAAAATATACAAAACATAAAAAACAAAATTAATTACATATCAAAAATGACCTATCACTGTATATATGTGCATATAATCGTTAATATTTACTCCTAAGAGGTGGATCAAACATAGAATAAATCAGTGCACTGATGTAGATGATTTTCAATAAAGGGATATCTACACTGCTCAAAAAAATAAAGGGAACACTAAAATAACACATCCTAGATCTGAATGAATGAAATATTCTTATTAAATACTTTGTTCTTTACATAGTTGAATGTGCTGACAACAAAATCACACAAAAATTATCAATGGAAATCAAATGTATTAACCCATGGAGGTCTGGATTTGGAGTCACCCTCCAAATTAAAGTGGAAAAACACACTACAGGCTGATCCAACTTTGATATAATGTCCTTAAAACAAGTCAAAATGAGGCTCAGTAGTGTGTGTGCCCTCCACGTGCCTGTATGACCTCCCTACAACGCCTGGGCATGCTCCTGATGAGGTGGCGGATGGTCTCCTGAGGGATCTCCTCCCAGACCTGGATTAAAGCATCCGCCAACTCCTGGACAGTCTGTGGTGCAACGTGGCGTTGGTGGATGGAGCGAGAAATGATGTCCCAGATGTGCTCAATTGGATTCAGGTCTGGGGAACGGGCGGACCAGTCCATAGCATCAATGCCTTCGTCTTGCAGGAACTGCTGACACACTCCAGCCACATGAGGTCTAGCATTGTCTTGCATTAGGAGGAACCCAGGGCCAACCGCACCAGCATATGGTCTCACAAGAGGTCTGAGGATCTCATCTCAGTACCTAATGACAGTCAGGCTACCTCTGGCAGGCACATGGAGGGCTGTGCGGCCCCCCAAAGAAATGCCACCCCACACCATTACTGACCCACTGCCAAACCGGTCAAGCTGGAGGATGTTGCAGGCAGCAGAACGTTCTCCTTGGCATCTCCAGACTCTGTCACATCTGTCACATGTGCTCAGTGAGAACCTGCTTTCATCTGTGAAGAGCACAGGGCGCCAGTGGCGAATTTGCCAATCTTGGTGTTCTCTGGCAAATGCCAAACGTCCTGCACGGTGTTGGGCTGTAAGCACAACCCCCATCTGTGGACGTCGGGCCCTCATACCACCCTCATGGAGTCTGTTTCTGATCGTTTGACTAGACACATGCACATTTGTGGCTTGCTGGAGGTCCTTTTGCAAGGCTCTGGCAGTGCTCCTCCTGTTCCTCCTTGCACAAAGGCGGAGGTAGCGGTCCTGCTGCTGGGTTGTTGCCCTCCTACGGCCTCCTCCACGTCTCCTGATGTACTGGCCTGTCTCCTGGTAGCGCCTCCATGCTCTGGACACTACGCTGACAGACACAGCAAACCTTCTTGCCACAGCTCGCATTGATGTGCCATCCTGGATGAGCTGCACTACCTGAGCCACTTGTGTGGGTTGTAGGGAGGTTATACAGGCACGTGGAGGCCACACACACTACTGAGCCTCATTTTGACTTGTTTTAAGGACATTACATCAAAGTTGGATCAGCCTGTAGTGTGTTTTTCCACTTTAATTTTGAGGGTGACTCCAAATCCAGACCTCCATGGGTTAATACATTTGATTTCCATTGATAATTTTTGTGTGATTTTGTTGTCAGCACATTCAACTATGTAAAGAACAAAGTATTTAATAAGAATATTTCATTCATTCAGATCTAGGATGTGTTATTTTAGTGTTCCCTTTATTTTTTTGAGCAGTGTATAATAAAAACTGAAAATCACAATTGTAAGTAGTCTTACTTATCGAAGAGTAAGCGTACTCTTCGATAAAGCTCCGTTACGAGCGAAATATGTCAGAGGCCACTGGTGACTACTCGTCCAACTCTGGGGACAGCTCGTTATACGGGCAGCAATCCACTCCCACGGCAGGACAGCATCAGGCGGCTATTGGAAGTGGTAGCGGCACACACATCGGGGAGAACGGAGACGTCCGGTGCCTCCCAGCCGGCTCCTTCCAGCCCAATACTGCTGACCCTACATTGAACATTGCGCATCTATGTCCTGGTGGTGAGCTTGGTGGTATCCACTTACGTATTTGAGCATTTATACCGGTTTATTGCTATAAGCAACTTTATCTTCAGTCGTATCAAGCGCTATCTAAATTGCCAATCAGTGCTTGGGATGAGCACCCACTGGGACATTAACCTACATCTTTTGCGGGACTACTTACAATTGTGATTTTACATTTTTATTATACATATCCCTGTATTGAAAATCATCTACATCAGTGCACTGATTTATTCTAGGTTTGATCCACCTCTTAGGAGTAATCAGATAAGTTGGGAAATATTAACGATTATATGCACATTTTTAATGGTATATATACAGTGATAGGTCATTTTTGATATGTAATTAATTTTGTTTTTTATGTTTTGTATATTTTACATTTTTATTGTATATTTTTGGTATAAAGTATGTTATACTGAATAAATGATTAATATCATTGCATGTGGTTTCAATTATCCTACGGACCCTATCTAATAAGTGCAGAGTAATTAAATTTGTATAACCGCAGAGTCATACCATTTTAAGTTTTGGACTATGAATAAAAGTGGGGCCAATCACATGCTGAATTTGCCAGTCAGCTGCGGAGAGCCTGTGGTAAATGGATGGAGAGAAAGAAGGCGATTTCAGCTGAGCAAATTCTGGACATGATAATTCTAGAACAGGTATTGCTGAAAATGCTCCCAGAAATCTGGGAATGGATTGCAGATCGAAAGCCAGCCACGCCTGAGAAAGCAGCCACACTAGCTGACGAGTATGTCGCCAACCGACGAAAATGGAGGTCCCCTAGTGCTACTTATGTTGGTGCATTCTAGAGGCCAGAAAAGATAGTGTTTTCAGAGCATTCTGCTGCACCGGCCCCACTAGGCAAGAACATCCTGATTCGGATCCCAAGGTTTCAACAACCAAGACTACGAGCACCAGACATGCCATCTCGGAGGTGTTAGCGATGTAACCGGACTGGACATTTTCAACGGGTTTGTCCACTGTTGCGGGACCCTTTCCCTAGAGGGTGCTACCGATGTAAGTGGGTCATGGTCCCATTCTCCTGGGGTTCGAACTGCCCCAGTATCAGTAGTGCATTACGCACCTGCGAATTACCAGATCAGAGTGGAAAGTGAAGAACACCACCCCGAGGGAATAGAGGTGAAGGAGGGAATAAATGTGGTGGATTTTGACTTGGGGGAGGGGCAACATTCCCTGAGCAACATTAAGGGACACATGCAGTCAGTGTGGGTGGGAATTCACAAAGTCCAAGGTCTGCGAGACTCAGGGGCATCTCTCACGTTGGTGGAGCCGGACCTGGTCTCTGCTGCACAAGTATTACAGGGTCAGCATGTTCAAATTGCCACGGTTGGGGGTGAGCAAATTGACATTTCAGTTGACAAGGTACACCTGGATTGGGGCGTGGGCCATGGAATTGTGGAAGTTGGGATTTTAAAGGGACTTCCAGCAAAGGTCATCCTGAGGAACAATATAGGTCAAGGGCTGGTGACCCACTTTGTACAAGCAGCAGAGCCGGCCATAGGCATAGGCAAACTAGGCAATTGCCTAGGGCATTTGATATGCCTAGGGGCATCAGCAGCTTCTGCTGATTAAAATGATATGCGGCATGCCTATATTCTGTGTGTAGCATTTCATATGCAGATACAGCCATAGTCTCACACAGTATATAGGCACGCTGCATATCATTTTAATCAGCAGAAGCTGCTTGTGCATCCTAGCCACATAGCAATGAAAATAAGATGCATTTTAATAAAAAAAGGTGCCCGACGTTAGCACTGAGGCAAGATTTATGAGGACACATGTGTATCCAAGCAGAGGCAGAGGTCACAGTGTTAGTGGCAGTGTGAGTGCTGTGTGCATGTGAGTGGGTTGGTTGTGCAGTAGTGTTCGGAATATGTGTAAGGAGCATTATGTGTGTCATGTAAAAATGCATTAATAATGTGCAACATATGTGTAAGGGGCACTATGTGTGTCATTATGTGTATAAGGGCATTAATAATGTGTGGCATATGTGTAACAGGGTACTACTGTATGTGTGTCATTATGTGTATAGGGGCACTAATAATGTGCAGCAAATGTGTAGGTGGCACTATGTGTGTCATTATGTGTATAAGGGCATTAATAATGTGCGGCATATGTGTAAGGGACATTATGTGTAAAAGGGCATTAATAAAGGTTGTAATAATGTGTAAGGCGCATTATGTTTATAAGGACATTAGTAATGTGTCTCATGTGTAAAGGGCATTACTGTGTGGAATTATGTGTATAAATGCATTACTAATGTGTGGCATTATGTGTATAAGGTGCTCTACTATGTGGCGTTGTATATAGAAAGGGCACTACTGTGTTGTCTAATGTGAATAAAGAGCAATAGGGTGTGGTGTAATGTGAATAAGGAGCAATTCTGTGTGATGTAATGTGAATAATAGGCTCTACTGTGAGGAGTAACGTTTAAGGTAAAATGATACTACTGTGGGATGTAATATGAATTATGAACACTATCGCATGATCAAATATGAATAAAGTTGCAGTACTGTGTGGTGTAATTGGAATTGGGGTTACTATTGTGGGGCCATGCCCCTAGCCAGCAAAAACACACCCCTTTTTGGGCTGTGCGCAAAATGTGCAAACTGTTCCTATTTAAAATATAGGGGGTACAAACCCCAAAATAAGGACTGCTATGGGTGAGGGGTGATGGTGCTGGGAAAGAGGTGCAAGGTCAGAGGCGGAACCAGGGGTTGTGCTAGGGGGCACCAGCCAAAATCTTGCCTAGGGCATCATATTGGTTAGGGCCGGCTCTGACAAGCAGTTACCAGGAGTCAGAGCCAGAAACAAAACTTTTGTGCACACCACAGACCACCGGGCCGAGTCGACAGTCGTGAACCTGACTGCAGGACAACGCCTGCCGCCTCGATTTAAGAAGGGGGAGTTATGTGACAATCCAGCACATGGATGTGGACTGCAACCTACCAGATACATCAATCTGTGTTTCGCAGTTCAGGCTGTTCTCATGTTGTTTTATTCATAGAGTGCTCCTTTTGTTTGTTTTAGTGAAATTTAGCCAGAGCCACTGCAGATTCTTAAATAGAGCCTGGTGGTCAGACAGGTTCCCAGCAGGCACATTGGTGGGACAATGGATTCTTCCAACAAAAGTATAGATAAGCAATCCACAGCCACACTGTTAAAGGCTGATCCTCCTGTCTGATGTCATCAATTACACCACTCCCAACTAGGGGGGTCATTCCGAGTTGTTCGCACGCAAGCTGCTTTTAGCAGCATTACACACGCTAAGCCGCCGCCTACTGGGAGTGAATCTTAGCTTCTTAAAATTGCGAATGAAAGATTCTCTAAATTGCGACCACACACCTCTTAGCAGTTTCTGAGTAGCTCCAGACTTACTCGGCATCTGCGATCAGTTCAGTGCTTGTCGTTCCTGGTTTGACGTCACAAACACACCCAGCATTCGCCCAGACACTCCTCCGTTTCTCCAGCCACTCCCGCGTTTTTCCCAGAAATGGTAGCGTTTTTTCGCACACACCCATAAAACGGCCTGTTTCCGCCCAGAAACACCCACTTCCTGTCAATCACACTCCGATCACCAGAACGAAGAAAAAACCTCGTAATGCCGTGAGTAAAATTCCTAACTGCATAACAAATTTACTTGGCGCAGTCGCACTGCGGACATTGCGCATGCGCATTAGCGACTACTCGCTCCGTTGCGAGAAAAAAATACAGAGCTAACAACTCGGAATGACCCCCTAGAGATGAGCGGGTTCGGATCCTCGGAATCCGAACCCCCCCAAACTTCACCCATTTTACACGGTTCCGAGGCAGACTCGAATCTTCCCGCCTTGCTTGGTTAACCCAAGCGCGCCCGAACGTCATCATCCCGCTGTCGTATTCTCACAAGATTCGTATTCTATATAAGGAGCAGCGCGTCACCGCCATTTTCACTCGTGCATTGGAGATGATAGGGAGAGGACGTGCAGCGTTCTCTCAGTTGTGTTCAGTGTGCTACAAATATCTGTGCTCAGTGTGCTGCAAATATCTGTGCTCAGTGTGCTTGCAAATATCTGTGCTCAGTGTGCTGAAAATATCTACGTTCTCTGCCTGAAAAACACTCCATATCTGTGCTCAGTGTGCTGCAAATATCTGTGCTCAGTGTGCTTTATTGTGGGGACTGGGGACCACCAGTATTATATAGTAGGAGGACAGTGCAGAGTTTTGCTGACCAGTGACCACCAGTATTATACGTTCTCTGCCTGAAAAATGCTCCATATCTGTGCTGCATTGTAGTGTATAGTAGGAGGACAGTGCAGAATTTTGCTGACCAGTGACCACCAGTATTATATCAGTACGGTACAGTAGTCCACTGCTCTACCTACCTCTGTGTCGTCAAGTATACTGACCATCCATACCTGTGGTGCATTTTAGTTGTTGTGCACCGTATATATAGTAGGAGTACAGTGCATAATTTTGCTGACCACCAGTATATAATATATAGCAGTACGGTACAGTAGGCCACTGCTCTACCTACCTCTGTGTCATCAAGTATACTATCCATCCATACCTGTGGTGCATTTTAGTTGTTGTGCGCAGTAGTAGGAGGACAGTGCATAATTTTGCTGACCACCAGTATATAATATATAGCAGTACGGTACAGTAGGCCACTGCTCTACCTACCTCTGTGTCATCAAGTATACTATCCATCCATACCTGTGGTGCATTTTAGTTGTGCGCAGTATATATAGTAGGAGTACAGTGCATAATTTTGCTGACCACCAGTATATAATATATAGCAGTACGGTACAGTAGTCCACTGCTCTACCTACCTCTGTGTCGTCAAGTATACTATCCATCCATACCTGTGGTGCATTTTAGTTGTGCACAGTATATATAGTAGGAGTACAGTGCATAATTTTGCTGACCACCAGTATATAATATATAGCAGTACGGTACAGTAGGCCACTGCTCTACCTACCTCTGTGTCGTCAAGTATACTATCCATCCATACCTGTGGTGCATTTTAGTTGTGCACAGTATATATAGTAGGAGTACAGTGCATAATTTTGCTGACCACCAGTATATAATATATAGCAGTACGGTACAGTAGGCCACTGCTATACCTACCTCTGTGTCGTCAAGTATACTATCAATCCATACCTGTGGTGCATTTTAGTTGTGCGCAGTATATAAAGTAGGAGTACAGTGCATAATTTTGCTGACCACCAGTATATAATATATAGCAGTATGGTACAGTAGGCCACTGCTCTACCTACGTCTGTGTCGTCAAGTATACTATCCATCCATACCTGTGGTGCATTTTAGTTGTGCGCAGTATATATAGTAGGAGTACAGTGCATAATTTTGCTGACCACCAGTATATAATATATAGCAGTACGGTACAGTAGGCCACTGCTCTACCTACCTCTGTGTCGTCAAGTATACTATCCATCCATACCTGTGGTACATTTTGGTTGTGCGCAGTATATATAGTAGGAGGACAGTGCATAATTTTGCTGACCACCAGTATATAATATATAGCAGTACGGTACAGTAGGCCATTGCTATTGATATATTACTGGCATATAATTCCACACATTAAAAAATGGAGAACAAAAATGTGGAGGGTAAAATAGGGAAAGATCAAGATCCACTTCCACCTCGTGCTGAAGCTGCTGCCACTAGTCATGGCCGAGACGATGAAATGCCATCAACGTCGTCTGCCAAGGCCGATGCCCAATGTCATAGTAGAGAGCATGTTAAATCAAAAAAAACAAAAGTTTAGTAAAATGACCCAAAAATCAAAATTAAAAGCATCTGATGAGAAGCGTAAACTTGCCAATATGCCATTTACGACACGGAGTGGCAAGGAACGGCTGAGGCCCTGTCCTATGTTCATGGCTAGTGGTTCAGCTTCACATGAGGATGGAAGCACTCAGCCTCTCGCTAGAAAAATTAAAAGACTTAAGCTGGCAAAAGCACAGCAAAGAACTGTGCGTTCTTCTAAATCACAAATCCCCAAGGAGAGTCCAATTGTGTCGGTTGCGATGCCTGACCTTGCCAACACTGGACGGGAAGAGGTGGCGCCTTCCACCATTTGCACGCCCCCTGCAAGTGCTGGAAGGAGCACCCGCAGTCCAGTTCCTGATAGTCAAATTGAAGATGTCACTGTTGAAGTACACCAGGAGGAGGATATGGGTGTTGCTGGCGCTGAGGAGGAAATTGACAAGGAGAATTCTGATGGTGAGGTGGTTTGTTTAAGTCAGGCACCCGGGGAGACACCTGTTGTCCGTGGGACGAATATGGCCATTGACATGCCTGGTCAAATTACAAAAAAAATCACCTCTCCGGTGTGGAATTATTTTAACAGAAATGCAGACAACAGGTGTCTAGCCATGTGTTGCCTTTGTCAAGCTGTAATAA
This sequence comes from Pseudophryne corroboree, assembly GCF_028390025.1. Taxonomy (NCBI): domain Eukaryota; kingdom Metazoa; phylum Chordata; class Amphibia; order Anura; family Myobatrachidae; genus Pseudophryne; species Pseudophryne corroboree. Next base: position 700,732,197 of record NC_086449.1, on the reverse strand, counting down.
GTAGGGGTAAGGACGTTAACCACCTAGGAACATCCTCCCTTATACGTCACCTGGAGCGCATTCATCAAAAGTCATTGACAAGTTCAAAAACTTTGGGTGAAAGTGGAAGCAGTCCACTGACAACTAAATCCCTTCCTCCTGTAACCAAGCTCCTGCAAACCACACCACCAACTCCCTCAGTGTCAATTTCCTCCTTAGACAGGAAAGCCAATAGTCCTGCAGGCCATGTCACTGGCAAGTCTGACGAGTCCTCTCCTGCCTGGGATTCCTCTGATGCATCCTTGAGTGTAACGCCTATTGCTGCTGGCGCTGCTGTTGTTGCTGCTGGGAGTCGATCGTCATCCCAGAGGGGAAGTCGGAAGACCACCTGTACTACTTCCAGTAAGCAATTGACTGTCCAACAGTCCATTGCGAGGAAGATGATATATCACAGCAGTCATCCTGCTGCAAAGCGGATAACTCAGGTCTTGGCAGCTTCAGTGGTGTTAAACGTGTGTCCGGTATCCAGCGTTAATTCACAGGGAAATAGAGAATTGCTTGAGGTAGTGTGTCCCCGGTACCAAATACCATCTAGGTTCCATTTCTCTAGGCAGGCAATACCGAGAATGTACACAGATGTCAGAAAGAGTCACCAGTGTCCTAAAAAATGCAGTTGTACCCAATGTCCACTTAACCACGGACATGTGGACAAGTGGAGCAGGGCAGACTCAGGACTATATGACTGTGACAGCCCACTGGGTAGATGTATTGCCTCCCGCAGCAAGAACAGCAGCGGCGGCACCAGTAGCAGCATCTCGCAAACGCCAACTCGTTTCTAGGCAGGCTACGCTTTGTATCACCGCTTTCCATAAGAGGCACACAGCTGACAACCTCTTACGGAAACTGAGGAACATCATCGCAGAATGGCTTACCCCAATTGGACTCTCCTGGGGATTTGTGACATCGGACAACGCCACCAATATTGTGCATGCATTACATGTGGGCAAATTCCAGCACGTCCCATGTTTTGCACATACATTGAATTTGGTGGTGCAGAATTATTTAAAAAACGACAGGGGCGTGCAAGAGATGCTGTCGGTGGCCCGAAGAATTGCAGGCCACTTTCGGCATTCAACCACCGCGTGCCGAAGACTGGAGCACCAGTAAACACTCCTGAACCTGCCCCGCCATCATCTGAAGCAAGAGGTGGTAACGAGGTGGAATTCAACCCTCTATATGCTTCAGAGGATGGAGGAGCAGCAAAAGGCCATTCAAGCCTATACAGCTACCTACGATATAGGCAAAGGAGGGGGAATGCACCTGACTCAAGCACAGTGGAGAATGATTTCAACGTTGTGCAAGGTTCTGCAACCCTTTGAACTTGCCACACGTGAAGTCAGTTCAGACACTGCCAGCCTGAGTCAGGTCATTCCCCTCATCAGGCTTTTGCAGAAGAAGCTGGAGAGATTGAAGGAGGAGCTAAACCGGAGCGATTCCGCTAGGCATGTGGGACTTGTGGATGGAGCCCTTAATTCGCTTAACCAGGATTCACGGGTGGTCAATCTGTTGAAATCAGAGCACTACATTTTGGCCACCGTGCTCGATCCTAGATTTAAAACCTACGTTGTATCTCTCTTTCCGGCATACACAAGTCTGCAGAGGTTCAAAGACCTGCTGGTGAGAAAATTGTCAAGTCAAGCGGAACGTGACTCATCAACAGCTCCTCCTTCACATTCTCCAGCAACTGGGGCTGCGAACAAAAGGCTAAGAATTCCGAGCCCACCCACTGGCGGTGATGCAGGGCAGTCTGGAGCGAGTGCTGACATCTGGTCTGGACTGAAGGACCTGCCAACGATTACTGACATGTCGTCTACTGTCACTGCATATGATTCTGTCACCATTGAAAGAATGGTGGAGGATTATATGAGTGACCGTATCCAAGTAGGCACGTCAAACAGTCCGTACGTATACTGGCAGGAAAAAGAGGCAATTTGGAGGCCCTTGCACAAACTGGCTTTATTTTACCTAAGTTGCCCCCCCTCCAGTGTATACTCCGAAAGAGTGTTTAGTGCATCCGGTCACCTTGTCAGCAATCGGCGTACGAGGTTACTTCCACAAAATGTGGAGAAGATGATGTTCATCAAAATTAATTATAATCAATTCCTCCGTGGAGACATTCACCAGCAGCAATTGCCTCCAGAAAGTACACAGGGACCTGAGATGGTGGATTCCAGTGGGGATGATTTAATAATCTGTGAGGAGGAGGATGTACACAGTGAAGGGGGTGAGGAATCGGACGATGAGGAGGAGGTGGACATCTTGCCTCTGTAGAGCCAGTTTGTGCAAGGAGAGATTGATTGCTTCTTTTTTGGTGGGGGCCCAAACCAACCAGTCATTTCAGTCACAGTCGTGTGGCAGACCCTGTCGCTGAAATGATGGGTTCGTTAAAGTGTGCATGTCCTGTTTATACAAAATAAGGGTGGGTGGGAGGGCCCAAGGACAATTCCATCTTGCACCTCTTTTTTCTTTAATTTATCTTTGCATCATGTGCTGTTTGGGGACTATTTTTTAAATCTGCCATCCTGTCTGACACTGCAGTGTCGCTCCTAGATGGGCCAAGTGTTTGTGTCGGCCACTTGGGTCGCTTAGCTTAGTCACACAGCGACATCGGTGCAAATTTTAGGACTAAAAATAATATTGTGAGGTGTGAGGTGTTCAGAATAGACTGGAAATGAGTGGAAATTATGGTTATTGAGGTTAATAATACTATAGGATCAAAAATACCCCCAAATTCTATGATTTAAGCTGTTTTTGAGGGGGTTTTGAAAAAAAACACCCGAATCCAAAACACACCCGAATCCATAAAAAAAATTTAAGTGAGGTTTTGCCAAAACGCGTCTGAATCCATCAACAATGCAGCACAGCTATGGATACTAGAAGTGACACAAAGCTGCAAGATACAGCAATAGACTACTGTACTGTACTACTATATATACTGGTGGTCACCAAAATGCTGCACTGTACTACTATATAGTATATACTGGTCACACAACAATGCAGCAAATATTGAGAACTGATCAGGATACTGTCTAGAACTGAGTCTGACACGGAGCTGCAAGATACAGCAATCACCTACTGTACTGTACTACTATAATATACTGGTGGTCACCACAATGCAGCACACTGAGCACAGATATTTGCAGCACACTGAGCACAGGTATTGAGCTTTTCAGGAAAAAAGAAAGAATGTCTCCCAGCGCTAGTGTTGTCAGGTATATAATAGTTGCTTAATGGCAATGTCGGCTCAAGAAATTTAAATCACTCAAACATCAATGTAATTTAAAATAAAGTAATGTTTTATTAGTACAAGAAAAACACTTCTTATATATGGTGGACCCTAATACAGAGACCCTCACTATTTAGCAAAAAATTATCTTTTTCCCCTAAAGTGATCCTAATACCGGTAAACACAATGTAGACAAAACAATCACACACAACAATAACATATAAAACCAGTGATACGCTGAGTAGCGATTTATTCACAGCTTTATGACAGCTGCCGGCAGATTGCGGAGCTATCAGATATGTCTGCCGGCAGACACCCGTTCTACTAACTATCCTGTGACTTTGAAGTAAGTGTACTGAACATCTTTGGACATTTCTTACTAAGGAGCTGACGATTCTGGCCTCATGTATTGATTCCTATCTTGGAAGGAACTTACAGCGGTTAGCTGTCATCAATTAGAACTTTTATTTGGGCTAATTCCCTATATGATAAGTGACTGTGATATAGCTACCATTCGTATATGCCTATACTCACCTGAGGAATACAAGCACTTATCTAGAGGAAAGAGAGAGGAGAATGACCATGAGATGGTCATCTACCAAAGAAAGCTTACTTTGTGGCGCACTCTTTTATTTAAGTCAAATATGAAGTAATTATGGAATTAAAACTTAACATTTATTAGATTTATTTAAAATAAGACGGTCAAATTCAGACATAGACAACATAAATCAGTCAGTGTTGACCTACAGTGATCCAAAAGATTCACTGTATAAAAATACAAATCATGTATATGTGGCTAGAGTTCACTAGTACGCGTATAAATTTTCCAATGAAAGTTTCTTTAGAACAAAACCACACTTCTACTAAACCAGTGAATATATGTAGAACAAGAGTGAAAATGAGGTTTAAACAATTTTTATCGGGTAGTTACACACTCCAAGAGATCTCTCCAAATAAATTATTGGATCTCATATTGATTACCTGATTAGCGGCAATTGTTAACTCAGCTAGAGCACTTCCCCTTTGGTTTGATAGATGGGAGTAAAAATGTCCTCTAAGAAGGCAGGAGTGATAGGTATTAATCAAATCACAATAAGTGATAATTACCAAGAGCCTTAGAGTGTTAATCACATCGCTACAAGTGATAATCATCACCACATCCTAAATCATTAGCGTCTGTGGATGATCCTACATTAATCACATATAAATTCTTGCATTTCAAGGATGGCAATCCTACCAAACATGTGTTGCAATTGGTCTAAGAAGATACATTGTCCCAATACTTTAAATACAATGCGACACCTTAGGCATTAATCATAGATGTGAATACACCATAGTCAAACATCCCTAAACACAAAATCATTTGTCTGTGTGACCTGATGGAAAAGAAGGGGAGACGGAGAGATTCTCCTGATGACACTGTGTCCTTCTCTCCCAGTAATACAGCCTATATATGTTCTATCCCCGATTAATTCAGGCTATATGAGTACAATGTGATACCGATGTGAACAAGCTTTGTGTGAAACGTACGTCATCGGCGAAACGTACGTCATCGGCATACCAGACGTACACAGTTTCCGGGAGCGTGGAATCTCCAAACCCGACCCGGCGTCTGGTCACGTGAGCGGCTTTCGGCACTCAGCGTGCACACATCAATGGTGATACACACCCGCTCTTTTATTCAATTCAGAGCGGCTCTCTCATCCACATCAGGTCTCCTTCTGCCTCTGCACTGTGGCGGCACAACAGAGGAGGGGGAGTCCGGCTTGGGGACAGCAGAAGCAACTCGCACTTCTTCCTTCTGTCCCGGCATCAGGTGTGACCCAAACTCTCATCGTTCCCATTCACTGCAAAACTGCACATGGGATGACAGCAGAAAGGGGAACTGACCTATTATTGCTGGGACACTTTTACCTTCTCACAGTGATACCTATATAGATTATCTTAAAGCCCACTGTCCCTATGTTAAAATCACACATCTCCGTGATACATGTTTATTGATTATTACACTGTATATATTTCTATGTGTATTTACGATATTCATCAGTCTGATCAATGTATAAGATGGTGATATACATGTATTTATGGAGCTGAAATATATGTTCAGATTTAAGTTATGTGGATTATTTAGTTGGGCTGTATCTAGAATACATTGTACTCATATAGCCTGAATTAATCGGGGATAGAACATATATAGGCTGTATTACTGGGAGAGAAGGACACAGTGTCATCAGGAGAATCTCTCCTTCTCCCCTTCTTTTCCATCAGGTCACACAGACAAATGATTTTGTGTTTAGGGATGTTTGACTATGGTGTATTCACATCTATGATTAATGCCTAAGATGTCACATTGTATTTAAAGTATTGGGACAATGTATCTTCTTAGACCAATTGCAACACATGTTTGGTAGGATTGCCATCCTTGAAATGCAAGAATTTATATGTGATTAATGTAGGATCATCCACAGACGCTAATGATTTAGGATGTGGTGATGATTATCACTTGTAGTGATGTGATTAACACTCTAAGGCTCTTGGTAATTATCACTTATTGTGATTTGATTAATACCTATCACTCCTGCCTTCTTAGAGGACATTTTTACTCCCATCTATCAAATCAAAGGGGAAGTGCTCTAGCTGAGTTAACAATTGCCGCTAATCGGGTAATCAATATGAGATCCAATAATTTATTTGGAGAGATCTCTTGGAGTGTGTAACTACCCGATAAAAATTGTTTAAACCTCATTTTCACTCTTGTTCTACATATATTCACTGGTTTAGTAGAAGTGTGGTTTTGTTCTAAAGAAACTTTCATTGGAACATTTATACGCGTACTAGTGAACTCTAGCCACATATACATGATTTGTATTTTTATACAGTGAATCTTTTGGATCACTGTAGGTCAACACTGACTGATTTATGTTGTCTATGTCTGAATTTGACCGTCTTATTTTAAATAAATCTAATAAATGTTAAGTTTTAATTCCATAATTACTTCATATTTGACTTAAATAAAAGAGTGCGCCACAAAGTAAGCTTTCTTTGGTAGATGACCATTTCATGGTCATTCTCCTCTATCTTTCCTCTAGATACTGTTTAATGCTTACAGGTGCACCTCCAGCTCAGTTATGTCAGGTAAAGGCACTTTGCCTTTCTGATTTTTCTTGAAAGGCTGGTTTCTGAATTAATATCCTTTTTATTATTATTCACATTAATAGTGCCTGTGCATAGCCCTATAGACTACATGTCTTCCCCCGTTGAATACAAGCACTTACCTAGTGAATAAATCGCTACTCAGCGTATCACTGGTTTTATATGTTTATTGTTGTGTGTGATTGTTTTGTCTACATTGTGTATACCGGTATTAGGATCACTTTAGGGGAAAAAGATATTTTTTTGAAAATAGTGAGGGTCTCTGTATTAGGGTCCACCATATATAAGAAGTGTTTTTCTTGTACTAATAAAACATTACTTTATTTTAAATTACATTGATGTTTGAGTGATTTAAATTTCTTGAGCCGACATTGCCATTAAGCAACTATTATATACCTGACAACACTAGCGCTGGGAGACATTCTTTCTTTTTTCCTAGTGTTTTTGTGGGGATAGTGGAAATCCTCATTTTGCTCCATAGCAGCTTTAGTTGATCAGGCGAGGCACAACAGCGCAGTCCTCTATTCCTTGTTTTTTATTGAGCTTTTCAGGCAGAGAACGTAGCCACGTCCTCTCCGCTCAATCTCCAATGCACGAGTGAAAATGGCGGCGATGCACGGCTCTTTTTATGGAATACGAATCTCGCGAGAATTCGACAGTGGGATGATGACATTCGGCCTCGTTCGGGTTAACCGAGCAAGGCGGGAATATCCGAGGCTGCCTCGGACCCGTGAAAACCACGTGAAGTTCGGGGGGGTTCGGATCTCGACGAACCAAACCCACTCATCTCTAGTTATCACCTTCAACTTATCACTTATTTATTACAGCTTTATCACTTCTCCTGGCTTAATACATCTTCCCCACAGTCACATATAGACCCATAATGCCCCCATATAGCATAACATCTCACATAAAGCACTCTATGATATTATACAGTCCCAGGTGCTATGATATGATCATATACAGCACGCTGACATATAGTCTTATATGTCAAATTCCCAGCATGCTGTATATGCCTCTATATAGCACCATGTCCTTCACATATAGAGGTGTATTCAATTAGGGTCTGATTTTCCGACCCGTAGAAAAACTGTCATTTTCGCCCCTTTTTCAGGCAAATTCGTGTTCGCCCTATTCAATATATTATAAAATCTGACCCTGTCAAAAAGTACGTGTATCGGAGAATTCGCCACCGATACACATACTTTGTCGAATTTGCAGGCGTTTTCGACAGGATTTTAGCCCGTTTTCGACAATGTCAATTTAACTTAAAAAAATGTCAGATTGGCATTGTTAAAAACAGGCAAAAACCTGTTGAAAACGCCCGCAAATTGAATACTGAAGTGTCGGATCCTTTCCGATCCTCTCCGTCGGAGAGGATCCAACACTAATTAAATACACCAAATACCATTAATTGCATTGACATAGCACAGTACACTGTGTACCTTCCATGCACCGCACTCTCCCCAGGTTACTATGATCAGCTAACACCACTCACTAGAGACAGCCACCACACTAAGCATGGGGTTTCATTTACCTTTCACATTCATCATAATTACTTTCAGAGGGCTAAACTGGGTAGATTAGAATAAATAGGACTTTCTAATATTTTTTAAGTGGAAGTCTGTGTTACAGATAAAATATAATTCGTAGTATACAGTATACAAACTATTGTGGAACTCTAGTAGTTTTTCATCTCAAGACCCAACTTACAATGCTAGCTTATATCAGCCAAGAGATCTATTGCAAAAATTATATTGGGAAAAGGGCCCTAATTTGCACACCTTAATTAGGTAGTGAGGTGCTACTCTGCTTGAGACTTAGTAAAGTGTACAGAGGGAAAAGGTAGCAGGTGCACTATCTCACACTAGCTCAACCTGTAGTAACCAGAGGCACTTAGCATATTCCTGGCCAGGGCTATGAGCTTACCCACCGCATTAAGGTAGCCTCTCATTGGGTAAGTCCCTAACACTAACTATAGGGGTTCAGGTCCGGGGAGCAGGACACCCCAGAGCCACCCAGCCAGACAACCACAGGGCATCGCAGGAGTGATAAAAATATAAGGTTAAAGAGGTAGGAGCAGCTGTTGCTGCATGTGTGAATAATGTGAGGAGTAAAAGAAAATTATGTGAAGGTGTTACATATATATAAAACAAACTATAAGGGCCATGGAGTGATGAAATAGTGTTAAATTGCGATGCCCCAGGGACACCCAGCCATGGCAGGCACAGGGAGCCCCGCACCCCAGAGAATTCCCCCCATTATGGACTGCCATATTAAACAAAATGTAGGAGTCTTACCTCAGTGTGCTCATTCCAAATGTAAAGGCTAGAGTGTTGGACTATTTAAAATCAGAGGGGTGGGTGGGGCAGGGTGCTAAATTAGGGTGAAGGTGTCTCCTACCTTCAAAATGTATGAATACATCAGTTACAGAGGGAAAAGGGCCCTAATTTGCACACCTTAATTAGGTAGTGAGGTGCTACTCTGCTTGAGACTTAGTAAAGTGTACAGAGGGAAAAGATAGCAGGTGCACTATCTCACACTAGCTCAACCTGTAGTAACCAGAGGCACTTAGCATATTCCTGGCCAGGGCTATGAGCTTACCCACCGCATCAAGGTAGCCTCTCATTGGGTAAGTCCCTAACACTAACTATAGGGGTTCAGGTCCGGGGGGCAGGACACCCCAGAGCCACCCAGCCAGACAACTCCAGGCATCGCAGGAGTGATAAAAATATAAGGTTAAAGAGGTAGGAGCAGCTGTTGCTGCATGTGTGAATAATGTGAGGAGTAAAAGAAAATTATGTGAAGGTGTTACATATATATAAAACAAACTATAAAGGCCATGGAGTGATGAAATAGTGTTAAATTGCGATGCCCCAGGGACACCCAGCCACGGCAGGCACAGGGAGCCCCGCATCCCAGAGAATTCCCCCCATTATGGACTGCCATATTAAACAAAATATAGGAGTCTTACCTCAGTGTGCTCATTCCAAGCGGTGGGTAAGCTCATAGCCCTGGCCAGGAATATGCTAAGTACCTCTGGTTACTACAGGTTGAGCTAGTGTGAGATAGTGCACCTGCTACTAGAGATGAGCGCCTGAAATTTTTCGGGTTTTGTGTTTTGGTTTTGGGTTCGGTTCCGCGGCCGTGTTTTGGGTTCGAACGCGTTTTGGCAAAACCTCACCGAATTATTTTTGTCGGATTCGGGTGTGTTTTGGATTCGGGTGTTTTTTTCCAAAAACACTAAAAAACAGCTTAAATCATAGAATTTGGGGGTCATTTTGATCCCAAAGTATTATTAACCTCAAAAACCATAATTTACACTCATTTTCAGTCTATTCTGAATACCTCACACCTCACAATATTATTTTTAGTCCTAAAATTTGCACCGAGGTCGCTGTGTGAGTAAGATAAGCGACCCTAGTGGCCGACACAAACACCGGGCCCATCTAGGAGTGGCACTGCAGTGTCACGCAGGATGTCCCTTCCAAAAAACCCTCCCCAAACAGCACATGACGCAAAGAAAAAAAGAGGCGCAATGAGGTAGCTGTGTGAGTAAGATTAGCGACCCTAGTGGCCGACACAAACACCGGGCCCATCTAGGAGTGGCACTGCAGTGTCACGCAGGATGGCCCTTCCAAAAAACCCTCCCCAAACAGCACATGACGCAAAGAAAAAAAGAGGCGCAATGAGGTAGCTGTGTGAGTAAGATTAGCGACCCTAGTGGCCGACACAAACACCGGGCCCATCTAGGAGTGGCACTGCAGTGTCACGCAGGATGGCCCTTCCAAAAAACCCTCCCCAAACAGCACATGACGCAAAGAAAAAAAGAGGCGCAATGAGGTAGCTGACTGTGTGAGTAAGATTAGCGACCCTAGTGGCCGACACAAACACCGGGCCCATCTAGGAGTGGCACTGCAGTGTCACGCAGGATGTCCCTTCCAAAAAACCCTCCCCAAACAGCACATGACGCAAAGAAAAAAAGAGGCGCAATGAGGTAGCTGTGTGAGTAAGATTAGCGACCCTAGTGGCCGACACAAACACCGGGCCCATCTAGGAGTGGCACTGCAGTGTCACGCAGGATGTCCCTTCCAAAAAACCCTCCCCAATCAGCACATGATGCAAAGAAAAAGAAAAGAAAAAAGAGGTGCAAGATGGAATTATCCTTGGGCCCTCCCACCCACCCTTATGTTGTATAAACAAAACAGGACATGCACACTTTAACCAACCCATCATTTCAGTGACAGGGTCTGCCACACGACTGTGACTGATATGACGGGTTGGTTTGGACCCCCCCAAAAAAAGAAGCAATTAATCTCTCCTTGCACAAACTGGCTCTACAGAGGCAAGATGTCCACCTCATCTTCACCCTCCGATATATCACCGTGTACATCCCCCTCCTCACAGATTATCAATTCGTCCCCACTGGAATCCACCATCTCAGCTCCCTGTGTACTTTGTGGAGGCAATTGCTGCTGGTCAATGTCTCCGCGGAGGAATTGATTATAATTCATTTTAATGAACATCATCTTCTCCACATTTTCTGGATGTAACCTCGTACGCCGATTGCTGACAAGGTGAGCGGCGGCACTAAACACTCTTTCGGAGTACACACTTGTGGGAGGGCAACTTAGGTAGAATAAAGCCAGTTTGTGCAAGGGCCTCCAAATTGCCTCTTTTTCCTGCCAGTATAAGTACGGACTGTGTGACGTGCCTACTTGGATGCGGTCACTCATATAATCCTCCACCATTCTATCAATGTTGAGAGAATCATATGCAGTGACAGTAGACGACATGTCCGTAATCGTTGTCAGGTCCTTCAGTCCGGACCAGATGTCAGCATCAGCAGTCGCTCCAGACTGCCCTGCATCACCGCCAGCGGGTGGGCTCGGAATTCTGAGCCTTTTCCTCGCACCCCCAGTTGCGGGAGAATGTGAAGGAGGAGATGTTGACAGGTCGCGTTCCGCTTGACTTGACAATTTTGTCACCAGCAGGTCTTTCAACCCCAGCAGACCTGTGTCTGCCGGAAAGAGAGATCCAAGGTAGGCTTTAAATCTAGGATCGAGCACGGTGGCCAAAATGTAGTGCTCTGATTTCAACAGATTGACCACCCGTGAATCCTTGTTAAGCGAATTAAGGGCTGCATCCACAAGTCCCACATGCCTAGCGGAATCGCTCCGTGTTAGCTCCTTCTTCAATGCCTCCAGCTTCTTCTGCAAAAGCCTGATGAGGGGAATGACCTGACTCAGGCTGGCAGTGTCTGAACTGACTTCACGTGTGGCAAGTTCAAAGGGCATCAGAACCTTGCACAACGTTGAAATCATTCTCCACTGCACTTGAGACAGGTGCATTCCATCTCCTATATCGTGCTCAATTGTATAGGCTTGAATGGCCTTTTGCTGCTCCTCCAACCTCTGAAGCATATAGAGGGTTGAATTCCACCTCGTTACCACTTCTTGCTTCAGATGATGGCAGGGCAGGTTCAGTAGTTTTTGGTGGTGCTCCAGTCTTCTGTACGTGGTGCCTGTATGCCGAAAGTGTCCCGCAATTTTTCTGGCCACCGACAGCATCTCTTGCACGCCCCTGTCGTTTTTTAAAAAATTCTGCACCACCAAATTCAAGGTATGTGCAAAACATGGGACGTGCTGGAATTTGCCCATATTTAATGCACACACAATATTGCTGGCGTTGTCCGATGCCACAAATCCACAGGAGAGTCCAATTGGGGTAAGCCATTCCGCGATGATCTTCCTCAGTTGCCGAAAGAGGTTTTCAGCTGTGTGCGTATTCTGGAAAGCGGTGATACAAAGCGTAGCCTGCCTAGGAAAGAGTTGGCGTTTGCGAGATGCTGCTACTGGTGCCGCCGCTGCTGTTCTTGCGGCGGGAGTCCATACATCTACCCAGTGGGCTGTCACAGTCATATAGTCCTGACCCTGCCCTGCTCCACTTGTCCACATGTCCGTGGTTAAGTGGACATTGGGTACAGCTGCATTTTTTAGGACACTGGTGACTCTTTTTCTGAGGTCTGTGTACATTTTCGGTATCGCCTGCCTAGAGAAATGGAACCTAGATGGTATTTGGTACCGGGGACACAGTACCTCCAACAAGTCTCTAGTTGGCTCTGCAGTAATGATGGATACCGGAACCACGTTTCTCACCACCCAGGATGCCAAGGCCTCAGTTATCCGCTTTGCAGTAGGATGACTGCTGTGATATTTCATCTTCCTCGCAAAGGACTGTTGAACAGTCAATTGCTTGCTGGAAGTAGTACAAGTGGGCTTACGACTTCCCCTCTGGGATGACCATCGACTCCCAGCGGCAACAACAGCAGCGCCAGCAGCAGTAGGCGTTACACGCAAGGATGCATCGGAGGAATCCCAGGCAGGAGAGGACTCGTCAGACTTGCCAGTGACATGGCCTGCAGGACTATTGGCATTCCTGGGGAAGGAGGAAATTGACACTGAGGGAGTTGGTGGGGTGGTTTGCGTGAGCTTGGTTACAAGAGGAAGGGATTTACTGGTCAGTGGACTGCTTCCGCTGTCACCCAAAGTTTTTGAACTTGTCACTGACTTATTATGAATGCGCTGCAGGTGACGTATAAGGGAGGATGTTCCGAGGTGGTTAACGTCCTTACCCCTACTTATTACAGCTTGACAAAGGGAACACACGGCTTGACACCTGTTGTCCGCATTTCTGGTGAAATACCTCCACACCGAAGAGCTGATTTTTTTGGTATTTTCACCTGGCATGTCAACGGCCATATTCCTCCCACGGACAACAGGTGTCTCCCCGGGTGCCTGACTTAAACAAACCACCTCACCATCAGAATCCTCCTGGTCAATTTCCTCCCCAGCGCCAGCAACACCCATATCCTCCTCATCCTGGTGTACTTCAACACTGACATCTTCAATCTGACTATCAGGAACTGGACTGCGGGTGCTCCTTCCAGCACTTGCAGGGGGCGTGCAAATGGTGGAAGGCGCATGCTCTTCACGTCCAGTGTTGGGAAGGTCAGGCATCGCAACCGACACAATTGGACTCTCCTTGTGGATTTGGGATTTCAAAGAACGCACAGTTCTTTGCGGTGCTTTTGCCAGCTTGAGTCTTTTCAGTTTTCTAGCGAGAGGCTGAGTGCTTCCATCCTCATGTGAAGCTGAACCACTAGCCATGAACATAGGCCAGGGCCTCAGCCGTTCCTTGCCACTCCGTGTGGTAAATGGCATATTGGCAAGTTTACGCTTCTCCTCCGACAATTTTATTTTAGGTTTTGGAGTCCTTTTTTTTCTGATATTTGGTGTTTTGGATTTGACATGCTCTGTACTATGACATTGGGCATCGGCCTTGGCAGACGACGTTGCTGGCATTTCATCGTCTCGGCCATGACTAGTGGCAGCAGCTTCAGCACGAGGTGGAAGTGGATCTTGATCTTTCCCTAATTTTGGAACCTCAACTTTTTTGTTCTCCATATTTTATAGGCAGAACTAAAAGGCACCTCAGGTAAACAATGGAGATGGATGGATTGGATACTAGTATACAATTATGGACGGACTGCCACGGTTAGGTGGTATAAAAAAACCACGGTTAGGTGGTATATATTGTAATACAATTATGGATGGACGGACTGCCTGCCGAGTGCCGACACAGAGGTAGCCACAGCCGTGAACTACCGCACTGTACACTGGTTGATAAAGAGATAGTAGTATACTCGTAACAACTAGTATGACTGACTATGACGGTATAAAGAATGAAAAAAAAACCACGGTTAGGTGGTATATATTATAATACAATTATGGATGGACGGACTGCCTGCCGACTGCCGACACAGAGGTAGCCACAGCCGTGAACTACCGCACTGTACACTGGTTGATAAAGAGATAGTAGTATACTCGTAACAACTAGTATGACACTATGACGGTATAAAGAATGAAAAAAAAACCACGGTTAGGTGGTATATATTATAATAATACAATTATGGATGGACGGACTGCCTGCCGAGTTCCGACACAGAGGTAGCCACAGCCGTGAACTACCGCACTGTACACTGGTTGATAAAGAGATAGTAGTATACTCGTAACAACTAGTATGACTGACTATGACGGTATAAAGAATGAAAAAAAAACCACGGTTAGGTGGTATATATTGTAATACAATTATGGATGGACGGACTGCCTGCCGAGTTCCGACACAGAGGTAGCCACAGCCGTGAACTACCGCACTGTACACTGGTTGATAAAGAGATAGTAGTATACTCGTAACAACTAGTATGACTGACTATGACGGTATAAAGAATGAAAAAAAAACCACGGTTAGGTGGTATATATTATAATACAATTATGGATGGACGGACTGCCTGCCGACTGCCGACACAGAGGTAGCCACAGCCGTGAACTACCGCACTGTACACTGGTTGATAAAGAGATAGTAGTATACTCGTAACAACTAGTATGACACTATGACGGTATAAAGAATGAAAAAAAAACCACGGTTAGGTGGTATATATTATAATAATACAATTATGGATGGACGGACTGCCTGCCGAGTTCCGACACAGAGGTAGCCACAGCCGTGAACTACCGCACTGTACACTGGTTGATAAAGAGATAGTAGTATACTCGTAACAACTAGTATGACTGACTATGACGGTATAAAGAATGAAAAAAAAACCACGGTTAGGTGGTATATATTGTAATACAATTATGGATGGACGGACTGCCTGCCGAGTTCCGACACAGAGGTAGCCACAGCCGTGAACTACCGCACTGTACACTGGTTGATAAAGAGATAGTAGTATACTCGTAACAACTAGTATGACTGACTATGACGGTATAAAGAATGAAAAAAAAACCACGGTTAGGTGGTATATATTATAATACAATTATGGATGGACGGACTGCCTGCCGAGTTCCGACACAGAGGTAGCCACAGCCGTGAACTACCGCACTGTACACTGGTTGATAAAGAGATAGTAGTATACTCGTAACAACTAGTATGACACTATGACGGTATAAAGAATGAAAAAAAAACCACGGTTAGGTGGTATATATTATAATACAATTATGGATGGACGGACTGCCTGCCGACTGCCGACACAGAGGTAGCCACAGCCGTGAACTACCGCACTGTACACTGGTTGATAAAGAGATAGTAGTATACTCGTAACAACTAGTATGACACTATGACGGTATAAAGAATGAAAAAAAAACCACGGTTAGGTGGTATATATTATAATACAATTATGGATGGACGGACTGCCTGCCGAGTGCCGACACAGAGGTAGCCACAGCCGTGAACTACCGCACTGTACACTGGTTGATAAAGAGATAGTAGTATACTCGTAACAACTAGTATGACTGACTATGACGGTATAAAGAATGAAAAAAAAACCACGGTTAGGTGGTATATATTATAATACAATTATGGATGGACGGACTGCCTGCCGACTGCCGACACAGAGGTAGCCACAGCCGTGAACTACCGCACTGTACACTGGTTGATAAAGAGATAGTAGTATACTCGTAACAACTAGTATGACACTATGACGGTATAAAGAATGAAAAAAAAACCACGGTTAGGTGGTATATATTATAATACAATTATGGATGGACGGACTGCCTGCCGACTGCCGACACAGAGGTAGCCACAGCCGTGAACTACCGCACTGTACACTGGTTGATAAAGAGATAGTAGTATACTCGTAACAACTAGTATGACACTATGACGGTATAAAGAATGAAAAAAAAACCACGGTTAGGTGGTATATATTATAATAATACAATTATGGATGGACGGACTGCCTGCCGACTGCCGACACAGAGGTAGCCACAGCCGTGAACTACCGCACTGTACACTGGTTGATAAAGAGATAGTAGTATACTCGTAACAACTAGTATGACTATGACGACGGTATAAAGAAAGAAAAAAAAATACCACGGTTAGGTGGTATATAATTATACAATTATGGATGGACGGACTGCCTGCCGAGTGCCGACTGCCGACACAGAGGTAGCCACAGCCGTGAACTACCGCACTGTACTGTGTCTGCTGCTAATATAGACTGGTTGATAAAGAGATAGTATACAACAATATACTACTATACTGGTGGTCAGGCACTGGTCACCACTAGTCACACTGGCAGTGGCACTCCTGCAGCAAAAGTGTGCACTGTTTAATTTTAAATTAATATAATATTATGTACTCCTGGCTCCTGCTATAACAACCTGCAGTGCTCCCCAGTCTCCCCCACAATTATTATAAGCTTTTATACATTGATGTGCAGCACACTGGGCTGAGCTGAGTGCACACAGACTGAGTCACACTGTGTGACTGCTGTGTATCGTTTTTTTCAGGCAGAGAACGGATATAGCAGAGAACGGATATATTAAATAAAAGTTAACTTAACAACAACTGCACTGGTCACTGTGGTAAACTCTGTCTGCACAATCTCTCTCTCTCTCTCTCTCTTCTAATCTATTCTAATGGAGAGGACGCCAGCCACGTCCTCTCCCTATCAATCTCAATGCACGTGTGAAAATGGCGGCGACGCGCGGCTCCTTATATAGAATCCGAGTCTCGCGAGAATCCGACAGCGTCATGATGACGTTCGGGCGCGCTCGGGTTAACTGAGCAAGGCGGGAAGATCCGAGTCGCTCGGACCCGTGAAAAAAAAAGTGAAGTTCGTGCGGGTTCGGATTCAAAGAAACCGAACCCGCTCATCTCTACCTGCTACCTTTTCCCTCTGTACACTTTACTAAGTCCAAGCAGAGTAGCACCTCACTACCTAATTAAGGTGTGCAAATTAGGGCCCTTTTCCCTCTGTAACTGATGTATTCATACATTTTTGAAGGTAGGAGACACCTTCACCCTAATTTAGCACCCTGCCCCACCCACCCCTCTGATTTTAAATAGTCCAACACTCTAGCCTTTACATTTGGAATGAGCACACTGAGGTAAGACTCCAACATTTTGTTTAATATGGTAGTTCATAATGGGGGGAATTCTCTGGGGTGCGGGGCTCCCTGTGCCTGCCGTGGCTGGGTGTCCCTGGGGCATCGCAATTTAACACTATTTCATCACTCCATGGCCCTTATAGTTTGTTTTATATATATGTAACACCTTCACATAATGTTCTTTTACTCCTCACATTATTCACACATGCAGCAACAGCTGCTCCTACCTCTTTAACCTTATATTTTTATCACTCCTGCGATGCCCTGGGGTTGTCTGGCTGGGTGGCTCTGGGGTGTCCTGCCCCCCGGACCTGAACCCCTATAGTTAGTGTTAGGGACTTACCCAATGAGAGGCTACCTTGATGCGGTGGGTAAGCTCATAGCCCTGGCCAGGAATATGCTAAGTGCCTCTGGTTACTACAGGTTGAGCTAGTGTGAGATAGTGCACCTGCTACCTTTTCCCTCTGTGCAAAAATTATATTGTTTTCTCATCTAAAAACACAAACTCCCAAACAAGACTTTGGGAAACAATGTATTCTACATGCAGAATTAACTGATAAAGAAGACATCTGTTGTTGGCATAGGAAAATATAAATCTATGCAGCATTGATGGTAAAAGCCAGTGGTTAAAGTGGGCCGGAACGGGGCGGAACTGCGTTCCGACACTTCTAATTGAAGGCGGAACCAGTTCCGCCTCCGCCCGGCCACCAAAAAGTGAAAGCTTCAGGACCAGGCTTTACTTTAAAATTCAGATCTGCATAAGCAGCTGCCACTGCCAGCCAATCTCTCCTCCAGCTTCAGAGCCAATCACGGCTCGTGGACCGCCAGCCAATGAGAAGCTGCGAAGTGGCAGCTTTTCATTGGCTGAAGGTCCAGCGATCCGTGATTGCTTCGAAAGAGCGGCCCCTTTTAAATAGCAGGCAGTGGCAGTGCGCCAGGCAGCCGATCCATGACCGTAATGTCAGGACTGTCTGGCAGCACTGCCAACAGCCGCGACCTGATGCTCCAGGCTCCGACGAGGGGGGGATGTGGAGGACGATGACGAGGGGGAAGATGAGAGCATCAGGGGATGAGATAGTGGGGCCAGGAGGAGGATGAAAAAGCCGGAGGCAAGATGGGCAGAGGGAATGACGAGAGAAGCAGGGGGTGAGATAGGCATGGGGATGAGATAGGTGGAGGGATGATGAGAGGAGCAGGAGTGAGACAGCAGGGGATGATGAGTGGAGCAGGAGTGAGACGGCAGGGGATAATGAGAGGAGCAGAGAGTGAGACGGCAGGGGATGATGAGAAGAGCAGAAGTGAGACGGCAGGGGATGATGAGAGGAGCAGGGAGTGAGACGGCAGGGGATGATGAGAGGAGCAGGAGTGAGACGGCAGGGGATGATGAGAGGAGCAGGAGTGAGAAGGCAGGGGATGATGAGAGGAGCAGGGGGTGAGATGGCAGGGGATGATGAGAGGAGCAGGGAGTGAGACGGCAGGGGATGATGAGAGGAGCAGGGAGTGAGACAGCAGGGGATGATGAGAGGAGCAGGGAGTGAGACGGCAGGGGATGATGAGAGGAGCAGGAGTGAGACGGCAGGGGATGATGAGTGGAGCAGGAGTGAGACGGCAGGGGATGATGAGAGGAGCAGGGAGTGAGACGGCAGGGGATGATGAGAGGAGCAGGGAGTGAGACGGCAGGGGATGATGAGAGGAGCAGGAGTGAGACGGCAGGGGATGATGAGAGGAGCAGGGAGTGAGATGGCAGGGGATGATGAGAGGAGCAGGGAGTGAGACGGCAGGGGATTATGAGAGGAGCAGGGAGTGAGACGGCAGGGGATGATGAGAGGAGCAGGAGTGAGACGGCAGGGGATGATGAGAGGAGCAGGGAGTGAGACGGCAGAGGATGATGAGAGGAGCAGGGAGTGAGGCGGCAGGGGATGATGAGAGGAGCAGGGAGTGAGACGGCAGGGGATGATGAGAGGAGCAGGGAGTGAGACGGCAGGGGATGATGAGAAGAGCAGGGAGTGAGATGGCAGGGGATGATGAGAGGAGCAAGGGGTGAGTTGGCAGGGGATGATGAGAGGAGCAGGGAGTGAGACGGCAGGGGATGATGAGAGGAGCAGGGAGTGAGACGGCAGGGGATGATGAGTGGAGCAGGGAGTGAGATGGCAGGGGATGATGAGTGGAGCAGGGAGTGAGGCGGCAGTGGATGATGAGAGGAGCAGGAGTGAGACGGCAGGGGATGATGAGAGGAGCAGGAGTGAGACGGCAGGGGATGATGAGAGGAGCAGCGAGTGAGACGGCAGGGGATGATGAGTGGAGCAGGGAGTGAGACGGCAGGGGATGATGAGTGGAGCAGGGAGTGAGATGGCAGGGGATGATGAGAGGAGCAGGGGGTGAGATTGGGGTGGGGGTGGTGAGAGAAGCAGGGGGTGAGATGGGAGAGCAAGAGAAGCTGAGATGTGAAATGAGAGGAGCATAGAGTGAGAGGCTCGCGGAGAGGTGGGAGATTGAGAGGCACAGGGGTGAGATAGAAGCAGTGGTGGAAAGGGTAGCAGGGAGTGAGAGGTGTAGTGGTTAAGTAAAGGAAAGAAAGATTCAGGTGAACAGACATAACAAGAAAGCAGAAAGGACACATGGAAGACATAGAGGTGAGTAAAGGTTGTACATATCCTGATACATTGCGCATTTCTACATTTAAACACATTATAAAAATACCTATAGATTCGGTGGGGCACTACTACTACTGTGGGCATTGTGTGTGTAAAAGGCACTAATATGTGGGGCAATGTGAATTAGATCGTGCTACTATGAGGCGTTATTTTAAATTGGTACTATTGTGTGGCCGCGCCCATTCCTAGTGAGGTCACCCCCCCTTTTTTGCAGCGTGCACCTTTGGCGCTCGGGTGATGAGTTCCCCCACCTCTCCAGGACCACTTTAAGCCCTGGTAAAAGTTGATCAAAATGATTATCCCAAATAATATGTCCAACCAATTACCAATAAATTGCACTTCCATTGACAAACATGAAACATCAGTGATGGGAGCAACAATGATGTGTGCATAAAAGGAACATCTCCATCTGGTTAAATCTAAATAACCTAGATTACAGCTCCTCCCCCTCCTCAGTTTGGGGGTTTAAACTCTGACCTAGAATCCATTGTCCTATCATATTGCTCTTAAATTTGGTACGATACTAAAACCATAGGCCGGATGGAATGAAGTCCGAGTTGGCCAGAGGTGCGGGATCCCGGACGAAATCGGACGTTTTTTTAAAGCGACAATCAGAACATGACGTTACAACCAGAAATGAAGAAAGGAAAAGTATTTTTGGCATAGTGTAGGAGTAGGTCCTTCATGCTACTGTACTTTCTGAAGTCATGGTAGCTATTCTAGACTTGTGAAAAAAATAATTATTGTATAACTATCAAATGTTCTTTCATATTGATTGCCTGAGTATATAGACTGATTGGATGATTGATTGATTGATTGATTGATTGATTGATTGATTGATTGAATAAATGATTTATTGATTTGTTAATTTAAAAAACTCTAAGTGTTCCATTCATAAACATTTAATAAATAACCTGTATTAATGAACAACTATTCACTTTACTTTTATCCTGAATATTCCACAGTGTATCCAGAAAGAAACATGAGATATAAGAATTTATAACACCCCTGAAGAATAAATATCTAAAGCCATCCTTATAACATAATAATTAAGTACATAATTACCTACTTTTTGCCTACCTTCTCCAGTAGATCTCAGAAGGGGAGGTTCAGTTTGACACGGTACGGTGACAAGGTTTGCAGCATCACACATGTGAGGGGGGAGGCTTAATCAAGCAATCTACCGATAAAGAGAAACCATTGCCAAGTTTAATGCAGGATTGTAGTCATAGGCGTGAATAGCTAATTGTATTAGGGGATGCACCGCAGGAGGGGCATGTCTAGCAGCGCAGGAGGGGCATGTCTAGCAGCTCAGGAGGGGCATATCTAGCAGCGCAGGAGGGGCATGTCTAGCAGCGCAAAAGGGGCATGTCTAGCAGTGCAGGAGGGGCATCTCTAGCAGCGCAGGAGGGGCATTCTAGGAGCGCAGGAGGGGCATGTCTAGCAGCGCAGGAGGGGCATGTCCAGCAGCGCAGGAGGGGCATGTCTAGCAGTGCAGGAGGGGCATGTCTAGCAGTGCAGGAGGGGCATGTCTAGCAGCGCAGGAGGGGCATGTCTAGCAGCGCAGGAGGGGCATGTCTAGCAGCGCAGGAGGGGCATGTCTAGCAGTGCAGGAGGGGCATGTTTAGCAGCGCAGGAGCAGCGCAGGAGGGGCATGTCTAGCAGCGCAGGAGGGGCATGTCTAGCAGCGCAGGAGGGGCATGTCTAGCAGCGCAGGAGGGGCATGTCTAGCAGTGCAGGAGGGGCATGTCTAGCAGCGCAGGAGGGGCATGTCTAGCAGTGCAGGAGGGACATGTCTAGCAGCGCAGGAGGGGCATGTCTAGCAGCGCAGGAGGGGCATGTCTAGCAGCGCAGAAGGGGCATGTCTAGCAGCGCAGGAAGGGCATGTCTAGCAGCGCAGGAGAGGCATGTCTAGCAGTGCAGGAGGGGCATGTCTAGCAGCACAGGAGGGACATGTCTAGCAGCGCAGGAGGGGCATGTCTAGCAGCGCAGGAGGGGCATGTCTAGCAGCGCAGGAGGGGCATGTCTAGCAGTGCAGGAGGGGCATGTCTAGCAGCGCAGGAGCAGCGCAGGAGGGGCATGTCTAGCAGCTCAGGAGGGGCTTTCTAGCAGCGCAGGAGCAGCGCAGGAGGGGCATGTCTAGCAGCGCAGGAGGGGCATGTCTAGCAGCTCAGGAGGGGCATTCTAGCAGCGCAGGAGGGACATGTCTAGCAGTGCAGGAGGGGCATGTTTAGCAGCGCAGGAGGGGCATGTCTAGCAGCGCAGGAGGGGCATTCTAGCAGCGCAGAAGGGGCATGTCTAGCAGTGCAGGAGGGGCATTCTAGCAGCGCAGGAGGGGCATGTCTAGCAGCGCAGGAGGGGCATGTCTAGCAGCGCAGGAGGGGCATGTCTAGCAGCGCAGGAGGGGTATGTCTTGCAGCACAGGAGGGGCATGTCTAGCAGCGCAGGAGGGGCATGTCTAGCAGCGCAGGAGGGGCATGTCTAGCAGCGCAGGAGGGGCATGTCTAGCAGCGCAGGAGGGGCATTCTAGCAGCGCAGGAGGGGCATGTCTAGCAGCGCAGGAGGGGCATTCTAGCAGCGCAGGAGGGGCATGTCTAGCAGCGCAGGAGGGGCATGTCTAGCAGCGCAGGAGGGGCATGTCTAGCAGCACCTTTTGGGTGCGTCTAGCAATATTTTACAGTCTCTTAGTAAAATCACATGGCTTAGCCTAATTTCTCCCTAGTTCCTAATACTACAAGTAGATATAATACATCCCAGAGAAATAAAATGAAACATAATGGTATAACCACTACCTAGTACTGACTGTCCACTTCGGCATAACCCCTGAATCCTAGCTGTCGCTGCACCCTATCACTGCTTACACTTCCCCAACCTATCCCTGACCGAGTAGCGGAACTAGACAGTAGAGGGCCAGGGTGCATATACATTCCCCTCCCCCCACACACACCCCACCCCTTACACCTACCAGCACCTAAACCCCGATTTTGAGTGGGCCACTCTAAAAAGTAGGGGAGATTTAGGGGGCCAAACATTTCAGCTTTAATATAACAAGTGAAGTTTAAAATGTACACATGTGCCATCAGAGCCACATTGTGCTCTTTCTATGCCATCAGACTCCTCCTCTGAAATACACCAGCATTTGTCACACATGTCACCATGCTCACCAGCTACTGACAGTAGTGACCCTTATTCACATTACGCCATAAAGTATGAGCGCAAATTCACATTACGCCACACAGTATGAGCAGAAATTCATATTACACCACACAGTATGAGTGGAAATTCACATTACGCCACACAGTATGACCGGAAATTCACATTATGCCACACAGTATGAACGGAAATTCACATTACGCCACACAGTATGAGTGGAAATTCACATTACGCCACACAGTATGAGCGGAAATTCACATTACGCCACACAGTATGAGCGGAAATTCACATTACGCCACACAGAATGACCAGAAATTCACATTACGCCACACAATATGACCGGAAATTCACATTACGCCATACAGTATGAGCACCACACAGTATGAGCGGAAATTCACATATTACGCCACACAGTATGAGCAGTAATTCACATTACACCACACAGTATGAGCGGAAATTCACATTACGCCACACAGTATGACCGGAAATTCACATTACGCCACACAGTATGACTGGAAATTCACATTATGCCACACAGTATGAGTATCATCACCTATATTTCTATACGCTAATATTATAAGAGAGGTGGTGCTACCATACCAATCTCATCATTGTATAAAAATAGTTACTACCTGTAGTAAAAATAAAAGGATGAGATTTATAAGTGCACTCCGGAAATACTGAATTCTTGGCTCAGCTAATATATGTACGTAACCCTTATTTTTTTATTTTATTTTTTCATGAGTGCATTCACAGATCTAATTTTTTGGGTTGGGAGATAACTTCATGTATATACTGTATACAGTAAGTTTAAAAAAAAAAAGAGATGTAAAAAAAAGGGATAGATACTGTATGTATATATATATACACTGCTCAAAAAAATAAAGGGAACACTAAAATAACACATCCTAGATCTGAATGAATGAAATATTCTTATTAAATACTTTGTTCTTTACATAGTTGAATGTGCTGACAACAAAATCACACAAAAATTATAAATGGAAATCAAATTTATTAACCCATGGAGGTCACACTCAAAATTAACGTGGAAAAACACACTACAGGCTGATCCAACTTTGATGTAATGTCCTTAAAACAAGTCAAAATGAGGCTCAGTAGTGTGTGTGTCCTCCACGTGCCTGTATGACCTCCCTACAATGCCTGGGCATGCTCCTGATAAGGTGGCGGATGGTCTCCTGAGGGATCTCCTCCCAGACCTGGACTAAAGCATCCGCCAACTCCTGGACAATCTGTGGTGCAACGTGGCATTGGTGGATGGAGCGAGAAATTATGTCCCAGATGTGCTCAGTTGGATTCAGGTCTGGGGAACGGGTGGGCCAGTCCATAGCATCAATGCCTTCGTCTTGCAGGAGCTGCTGACACACTCCAGCCACATTAGGTCTAGCATTGTCTTGCATTAGGAGGAACCCAGGGCCAACCGCACCAGCATATGGTCTCACAAGGGGTCTGAGGATCTCATCTCGGTACCTAATGGCAGTCAGGCTACCTCTGGCGAGCACATGGAGGGCTGTGCGGCCCCTCAAAGAAATGCCACCCCACACCATTACTGACCCACTGACATTCTCCTTGGCGTCTCCAGACTCTGTCACGTCTGTCACATGTGCTCAGTGAGAACCTGCTTTCATCTGTGAAGAGCACAGGGCGCCAGTGGCAAATTTGCCAATCTTGGTGTTCTCTGGCAAATGCCAAACGTCCTGCATGGTGTTGGGCTGTAAGCACAACCCCCACCTGTGGACATCGGGCCCTCATACCACCCTCATGGGAGTCTGTTTCTGATCGTTTGAGCAGACACATGCACATTTGTGGCTTGCTGGAGGTCTGGTTTCTGTTGTAAGTTGTAACAGTGGGGTGATATCTGTTTTAACTAGAGATGAGCGGATTCGGTTTTACTCGGATTTACTCTGTTCTCAAAACGGCATCTGATTGGCTATCCAAGACACGTGACATCCGTGAGCCAATAAGATGCCGTTTTGAGAACCGAGTAAAACCGAATCCACTCATCTTTAGTTTTAACCACCATATTTTTTATATTTCTACCTCTACGATAGCTAATAAGGAGTTTGTATTAATTGAGACCCGGAAGGGTCTTGTCAGTAGTTATAATAGGCCACAAGGCTTTGGTGGCTTTAGAGATAACCGGACTGGCCAAGGTGTATTCGAAGTGGGTTCTACATTCAATCACCCGCATACGGGCAAAAACAAAATACATTGTGTCACATCTTGTTCTTTATATATACCATGTACTCTTATTTTTATTCATTCAATGTACTTGGTTTAACTAACATTCATGTTTTTTATTCTTCTCTACCCCCTCCCAGGGTACCGCTGGACACTGTGTACGCCTAGATTACCACATACAGCCACTGTGGACAACTTCACTCATGTTACAAGTGTTGCCATGCTGCCCTTAGCAACTGGCCGCTGGCTTCCCTCACTACCAACCCGGCATGCACCTTCTGCTCACGGCAGCATGACACTTCCCCTAACAACTGGCCGCCGGCTTCCTTAGTTACTGACCCAGCATGCATTATGCTCAGCTGCCCGGCGTCATGATCAGTGCGCCGATGACGTCACAGTACCGGCACCACCCACGGAGAGGCGGGAGAAACGCACTGTTGGACTCGCAGTCCTCTTATATATAAGGTATGTTCATTGTTTATCACTCTTATTGCACCTGATGAAAAGGCCAATGGGCCTTGAAACGTCGTTCTATTAAAAGCAACTGCTTTTCTTGAAAAAGTCTGAAGGAGTGCCGCCTGTTCCTTTCTGCATGGGGGGACACCTGCATTTGTATATCATTGATTTGGAAGGCACCCCGGCAGCTTCACCAGATATCCCAGAGGGCCCTTTCCACAGCTGAGCCTGAGAAAGTTCAGCAGAGGGTGAGACTGTCATTCTTTTCTTTTTACCTTGTTTTTATTTTTTTACACACACACACACATACATATATATATATACATATATATATTAGCTGAGCCAAGCATTCAGTAGTCTCCTGAGTGTTCCTATAGACTATAGGTGCACTCAGGTAAGTACTGAATGTTTGGCTCAGCTAATATATATATGTGTGTGTAAAAAAATAAAAACAAGGTAAAAAGAAAAAAGAAAAGAATGACAGTCTCACCCTCTGCTGAACTGTTTCAGGCTCAGCTGTGTCCTCCGCTCTGGCAGCGATCAGACCAGAGTTCTCCTGAGAGGAATGCTGCCTGAGCTGGGCCTGAGGCGTTGGTGGGATGGCAGTGGCAGGACACACGTGGACTATGAGGCGAGAGCGTAGGTGGGAGGAGATTGCAGCCGGGTGCGAGGAGATTGCAGCCGGGTGGGAAGGGAGGGAGTACGGCCTCACATCAAGAGGCAGAGCCTGATGTCAGTCCTTGGCTCACTGCGGACGCTCGGCAAGTATGGTGTACATTGTCCGTGGCCGGAGGCTGGCGAAGCAGGGGGGAGGCACATAGTCACAATGAGAAGCAAGCTGGGTTCGGCGCGGGCTGCGGCGATCAGGTGTGGCGTGTGGGAGGTGCCAGACATTAGGGGAAGCCTGTGTGCACCAGGCCCCCCCCCCCACCGTGTGCACGCCTATGATTGTAGTCCAAATTAATAACAGACATCTTTATTTTGCTTTAATTTAATAAATAGGGATTCTAATCAGTTATAGAAATGATAGACTATTGCTTTAAGTCATTTAATGTTTGATAAAGGCACTTATAGTGTTAGGAGGGAGGAATTTTTAATACTGGACACTGTTTCAAGCCCGCACAGAGGAAGTTATTAATATTTTTAGGAAACCAAAACAGTAAGCAATTGGGCAAAACC
Source organism: Pseudophryne corroboree (assembly GCF_028390025.1). Lineage (NCBI taxonomy): Eukaryota > Metazoa > Chordata > Amphibia > Anura > Myobatrachidae > Pseudophryne > Pseudophryne corroboree. The sequence goes on along the minus strand of NC_086449.1, from coordinate 700,705,192 downwards.
ATGCTGCATTGCAGGTGGGGCAGATATAACATGTACAGCCTACAGAGAGATTTAGATTTGGGTGGGTTGTATTGTTTATGTGCAGGGTAAATATTGGCTGCTTAATTTCTACACTGCAAATTAGATTTCCGTTTGAACACACCCCACCCAAATCTAACTCTCTCTGCACATGTTACATCTGCCGCACCTGTAGTGCAGCATGGTTTTGCCCAATTGCTTACTTTTTTTGTTTGCTAACAAACCTGAATAAGGCCCAGATTAAAGTTACAAGACCTCTCTGAGGAAAGGATTGTTAGAACTGTTTATGATGGAAAGGAGAGAGAAATGCAGTCAGACATTCTAGTGAAACAAAATTTACTTCATTCTTCATTTATGAAAATTTTTATGTTTTGATTAAAAAAATTGTCACTGGAAACTGAGCAGTTTCGCTTCTTCTGCTGGATACAAGTGTTGTTCTTATGTAGAGTGATACACAGTATAAAGACATAAAATAATCTATTATGCTCAATGCAATTACTGTGCCAATTTCACTGTTATATATTAAATTATAAATAATGCATGTACACATGAAATAATTGTTTTTAATGAAATTGTAACTAGTAGCAGCGTGCAAGTACATTTGTGTTGAACCTCCATGACCAGATCCATTGTCACAGTATGTTCTCTGTCACATTTGCCAGTAATTGCTTTTTCATTTTTTATTCTACGTAAGTATATTTTAAATAGTATTTTTGGACAAACAGAGGTTCCCTTCTGCAACATATATAAATAGATAGCGTTTAATTATGTAGTACAGTTACTTTTACTCAATAAGGGACTCATGTAGAGTTCGAACCTAGATATAAATGCAATTTGCATTTTCCTCCCCCTTCCCACAAAATGAATCTTTGTCAACTTTACATGCTCCCAAAAATATGGAGGAGGATTTTGGATTTATGATTCCACACTAAGGTGTGTGGCACAAGTGCTATAAGCCATGGGTTATCATGGCCAAAATACAGGTGCTGTTGGTCATGGTGACATAAAACGTGCCCTATGCTTAGCACAAGAAAGATTCAATTGTGCCTATTTGGGGGTGCATCGCTTAAGACAGACATAAATTATGACCAATCCGCAGATTAGTGGTGGGTCAGGACGATAATTGCATAGTGTATATGGCCGTGACCTTTTCAGTAATGATTGGAAGGTCGTGCATAAAAAATCTTCCATCATGCCCAACTGATCCCACAATCAGTTGGTGGCTTCTGGCAGTGTATGCATTTCATTCTGCAGCAACACAGTAATTGTCCAAATGATCTCTTAGAGGAAGAGGTGATGGATGTGTTGTTATTGATGTGAACTTAATTGAAACCAAAACTATGTTTGCATCTTAAAGTAGTTTCATTTCACATGAGAAATCTGACTTATTTAGGTATTTATAACACTTTTCCAGTCATGTACTATATGAACTGTGTGCTGTAGTTTTATCATGTACTGATACCACTGTTATGCCACAGGTTATGTCAAAAATCAGGGGGTGGTGTATCAAACCTTGGAGATAGGAAAAGTAGAGAGAGAAAAAGTACCAGCCAGTTAGCTTCTCACTGTCTTGTTACAGGCTGTGTTTTAAAAATATTAGAACACAGAAAGAAAAAGTATTCCACATTGGGGCACTCATCTGTAACTGGCTGTAATGATATTTCTAAATCTAGGTGCAGTACCTCAGTTTTCATACAAATCAGACTGGAATGTGTAGCAAATTAGGATCACAAGAATAAAATCATCACTTATTAAGACATGGTACTGCATTAATTTGTCTACATGAGTAACAATCACAAGTGTGTCAGAATTTTACCTACTCATGGCATCAGTATGCGAATTGCTGACTGTGATTGTCGTACACTGTGACCAATATTAAAGTGGATCTCCCAATTCAAAATACCCTAACAATAAGCCCATATATCCCAATGAGGGGAGCGCACAATTTATGTATATAATCCTATAGGTCAATATTGATAACAAGCACAACGATACAATGTGTTTTAAAAATAACAGCTAGGAGCTGATTGGTTGGTACTTTATCTCTATTCACTTTGTCTCTCTCCAAGGTTTAATATTGGCCTCCCCTGGCTGAGGAGGCTGTGGTTTGGCAAATGGTGGCGGTGGGAAGACGAAGACATTTGCTGGCTGCTTTTTAAGAAAGCTGTTACCATGGTGGCAGGAGTTTTAAAAACAGTAGGTGGAAATGAAGTTTAAGACAGAGCAGGTTGTTGAGAAAGCTCAAGGCTGTTGGTGCAGAGGAGCCGAGGTGGCGGCTTAGTGAAACTTTAGAGGTACTGAGGGGTTTGTCTGACCAGGAACTGGTTTAGGCCAATAAGGATTGGGGTAGAAAAATATATAACTGGATCATAAGGTAGGAAGCAGGGTTAAAGGGAAAAGTCATGGAGGTTACACCTGATCATACATATAGGGATGTCAGTCAAGGAGTAGTATTGTTGCTGTTTGATTCCCACTGTGGCCCTAACTGTGTGGAGTTTGTATATTCTCCCCATGCTTACGTTGGTTTCCTCCCACAATCCAAAAATATACTGGTAGATTAATTGGCTCCCGACTAAATAATTAACCCTGGGGTGTAAGCATGCAAGTACTGTACATGGTCAGACTATATGGGCCTGTTGAGTCAAGAGAGGGGGGGCGGTTACAGATTACCTGGCCCTGTCTGCTGGAGGGGCCTAAGTCTGCTAACCCCCCCCCCCCACACACACACACACACACACACACACACACACTGTGTATACCTGTGCCGTGACCAGGTGACGGCTGCGCCATCTTCCCGATGATATCTTCAAAAAGATGGCGCAGCACATAGAAACAGGGTCGGTTTAAGGGCCACTTGAGCTTGGAGCTGAAAATATTCAAGGGCCTATTGTGAAAAACGAGGGAGGTGTGATCAGTGCTTTGTGGGTGTGGCCAAAGCCATGTGGGCGTGTACTTCCACCTACACTGTCAGCTCCAATGTCTCCCAAAATATATAAAAACATACCCGCCAACTTTTTGCCAGGTACAGTACCTTTTTTATGGTCTGTACCGATTTTTGACTCTCCAAATGTCCATTGAAAGTATAGGAAAAGGGGCGTGGCCATGTCCCCTTTACCCGTAACCATGCCCACTTTCCCAATTTGTACCGAATTTTTATGTATAGAATGTTGGAGGGTATGTAAAAATATAAAAAATTGCATTAGTTTGTGAGAAAAATAGAAATGCAATGTTAATATTATGATTTATCAGCACCATGTGGCCAGCAGGTGGCTAGTGATCATCATGCTGCCATGATGATGGGCCTATTTTTATGTAGAGGCCTGGAGCTGGAGCTCCATCCGCCCCATTGTTAATCTGGCCCTGCATTGAAAGCAAAGACTCTGGTACTGTGCCAGACTCTTTGCTCTCTATGGACTAGCGTCATCTTCCCTAATATCACTGGGAAGATCACGCTGGCTAGGGAAAAGGGACACCCTTCCAGAATAAGGTAGGGAGCAGGTGCCCTCCCCCTGCAGCTTACCTATGGGAAGCAGGTCCGGCCTGTGATCAGGGATCCTCCTGGATCCTTCAGCCACTGTCATTCTTTTTTTCACTACAATAGCTTTTATTTATTTTCAAAAACATTAGACAGAACATCTTATACCATACAATAGTGTACAATATAAACATACAACAAACATTGTTACTTGTACACTTAATTATTCATACAAACAATGTAAAATATCTCATCGCAAACTTGTATTCATAGTTTTAAACAACACCGATATTTTTGCATACAATTCATATTACAGATCCCGATGTTCACTCATAACTACCCATCTCCCTTTGTATTAACACTCTTATTCATGCTCCAATTTATTAATTAAGCTCTAACCCCTATACTTATATCTAGATTTCCGATCACTGATATATTTGCCATCTTATGAAATATAAAACCCGAATTTGGTTAAGGTCAAATCCACATGGACATATGAACGACAAATAAATGGGTCTACATTCTCATAACAAACAAAAAAAATAGATTTTTGTGTTTACACATATTTTATATTTTACTATTTACCATATTTCATTAAGGATCATACTAGTGAAATCAAACAGTGTTTTACTATGATTAATAATTAATCGTGTGAATAAACTTATTCTTACTGTAATAGACTATAATAACTTGTGTAATTGCACTTATGAATAAAATTCTAAACTCTCAAATATCTGTGCGTGAAGCAATCTTTTCCTCTTTCCCTTTTTCCCTTTTTTTTCATAATACATACTGTAATTCATAATACACCCAAAGTACATACTATCGAATAACCAAAATCATTCTGTGATTGTATAATTCACCTGTCCATATTGAGAGACCAGCCATCTATTCCAGAATATATAAAATGTATCCCCTGCTTTTCTAGACATATATACAAACTTTTCACGTGACACTACCGTTTACCATAGATATCAAAGCGTACATCTCAGGTCCCTTAGGGGCCATCCAAGAACGGTCCACCATCACTTTTGCTATAGAACATAAATTAGCAACATATCGAAACGCGTAAACATGCAATAATTCTTCATCTATCACAGGTAGGGTGCACACAAGTGGGGAGAGTATATCCACAGGTATTCCTGTAGATACTATAATCCTTATCACCTTATGTTAAAAAACACCCACTATAGGACAGGACCAGAGCATATGCCAGAAAGTACATGTATTAACTCTACATTTACGGCAATTAGAGTCCTTATGTCCTCCTATTTTAAGAAGCTGAACTGGAGTAATATAAACTTTATGTAAAATAATAGATGTATATGCTGAAATCGGATCATTGTAGTAGCCTCCTTTGAGGCCCCCAAAGCGACTTCCCAAATATTAGATGGTAAAGGTCCTACATCAGCTTCCCATTTAAATTTAAGCACAGAAAATGTATCTGTATGATAAGCATTAAGCAAAGCAGAATAAAGCACAGAGATAACCCAAGCCGAACCTATAGATTTAAGGCATTTATAAACCAGCAAATTCTGGAGGATTGGAGGAGATGACCCAAATTGCATCACACATGCATCGCAGAGCTGTAAATACCAAAAAAAATGTGATGTAGGGACCTTATAATGAAACTGTAGTTGTTCAAATGTCTTAAATATTCCCTCTGCATATAACTGGCCAGTTAAGCATATTCTCCAGCTTGAACGTATAATACAAGCTAATGGCTCTACTGTTATAGCGAAAAGGAGCGGAGACAGGGGACATCCTTGTCTCGTTCCCCTTGTCAAAGGAAAAGATGTTGAAACATAGCCATTTATAGAAACCCTTGCTAAGGGTACTGAATATAATAATTTGACCCACCTAATAAAATTTGGTCCAATGCAAAAGCAAACCGAGGTCCCCAACAAGAATGCCCACTCCACCGAATCAAATACTTTGGCCGCATCAAGTGAAACTGCAGTATATCGGAGGAGCATGTGTCCCTGCGTGGATCCAGTAAATGCGTAAACAGATTAGATTGGATAAGGTGGATCTGCATGGTATAAATCTAGTCTGATCCTCATGGATCAGTCGCAAACCTTCTCCATCTGTGAATGTACATATTTGTGAAAAGAAGGGGTATATGCGAGCAGAGTACCCGGATCTCATCCCTCCCACTATAACATAAGATATACCTGCCTCCAAATCATAGTCGCAATGGCATATTGATTATGGGTACATTATTAGTCAATAATAACTGCAGAGGGGTAATACAAATATTTCTATTACTCAATACTCGGGACATCAATGTATCCCTATTAACATCGGTAATCCAAGCAATAATATGAGACAGTTGAGCTGCCATGTAATACAATCTGAATATGGGAAGGGACAGCCCTCCAGAATCTCGCCATTCGTCAATGTATCTAATTTAATTCTAACCCTTTGACTGCACCACACCACCACACAAGTGAAGATTAAAACCTTTCTATTTTACAAAACATTTTTTGTGGGAGATAGACCAGGGAATGTTGTATTACATATAGCATTTTAGGCAACACCACCATTTTTATAAGTTTAACTCTACCGGTAACAGTGAGAGAGAGTTTTCCCCATATCTTAATACAGGTTTGTAAATATTCTATTTGTGTTTTTTTATTTAAAGTATTGCGATGGACTATTGGTTACTCAATTGCACAGGTATTTAAATGAGTCAACCCAACAAAGCGGAAGTGTCACAGAACAGCTATAGGGACTATGCCCCCTATAAGGAAGGATAGAGGATTTATCCAAATTAATAGCTAAACTTGAGTATTCTCCATACATGTTAATAATATTTAGCATCTATGGCATAGTGGTAGGGAAATCCGAGACAAATAACGAGAATATCATCCGCGTATAAAGTGATTTTATCTGTTCTTCCACCCACTTGAAATCTTTCTACCTGAGGGGAGGATTGTATAATACAAGCTAATGGCTCTACTGTTATAGCGAAAAGGAGCGGAGACAGGGGACATCCTTGTCTCGTTCCCCTTGTCAAAGGAAAAGATGTTGAAACATAGCCATTTATAGAAACCCTTGCTAAGGTTACTGAATATAATAATTTGACCCACCTAATAAAATTTGGTCCAATGCAAAAGCAAACCGAGGTCCCCAACAAGAACGCCCACTCCACCGAATCAAATACTTTGGCCGCATCAAGTGAAACTGCAGTATATCGGAGGAGCATGTGTCCCTGCGTGGATACAGTAAATGCGTAAACAGATTAGATTGGATAAGGTGGATCTGCATGGTATAAATCTAGTCTGATCCTCAAGGATCAGTGATGTTATCACTAAACCCAGTTGCCAGAATTTTTGCCAATATTTTAACGCCCGTAGATAGTAATAGGCCTGTAGGAGTCCATTTTTTCAGGGTCTTTCCCAAGTTTCAATAACACAATAATTAGAGATTCTGTCATACTGTAGATATAGGCACATATCCTGACTTAAATATTTTATTCATTAAATTTAGCAAATTAGGACCATAAAAATCTATATTTTTTTATAGCGCTCAATAGGTATCCCATCAAGCCCAGGTGTTTTTACCTCAGAAAATGATTTTATCGTACTTACAATTTCATTCAATGACAAAGGGGATTCCAAAAACTCCATTGCCTCAATAGATAATGTAGGTAAAGAAACTTTATTTAAATATTCGGATACTTCTGCCATAGTTTTTGCTAATCTTGTATTATATAGGTTTTTATAATAAATCACAAATTCCTCCACTATTTCAGGAGTTGTCGTATAAGTATTATCCTCCGCATTATGGATAGCTATCACCGTATTAGTGGCCCTATCAGCTCCTGCCAATCTCGCTAAAAGACTTCCCAATCTATCCCCCTCAACATAATATGTATGTTGTGTATATAAAAGACAATATTTAACTTTGTCCTCCAAACATTCACACCATTTCCTCTGGGCTCTCAACCAAACCTCCTTAGATGAATCAAGTTTGTCGTTCAAATACTGTATTTCTAGAGATCTACATGCTACCTCCAATTCCTGGTGTTTATATTTAACTTTAAGAGTTGAAACCGTTGTAACTAATGTACCACGAAGAAAAGCCTTAAAGGCATCCCACAACACATGGATAGATGCCATATCCTCATTTATTTCCATAAAACCTCTCCATGCCAACTCCAACTCTACTGCGTTATTCAGCTGTGTCAACCAAAAAGGGTTACATTTCCAAAATATATTACCTCTAGAGCTTCCCAGATCTAACTCCAGAACCATTGGGGAGTGATCTGAAATACCCCTAGTTTCATATTAAACTTTTAAAATCCTAGGTAGTAAACATCTAGTCACCATAGCCAGATCAATCATGGAGAAAGATGAGTATGTATTGGAGAAACATGATAACTGACACATATTTGGATAATGCATCCTCCAAGCATCTACTAATGCAAAACTCTCTAAAAATAATGCAAAATTTCCCTGTCGAATGGGTAATTTTGTAGCAGAATTGCTCACTATGTCTAAGGGCGGGTTGATAATTTTATTAAAATCGCCTATACATATTGTAGAGACATTAGGATATAATGCCATAAAATCGTCCACTTTCCTCAAAACTTCAAAGGAAAAGGGTGGTGGAATATATACTGTACCTCTAGAATGAGCAATGCTATAGAATGAATCTGGTATTATAAAAAGACATATCTACCCCATTCATCAGTTTGGGCCTGCTCTAGGGTAAAGGGAACAGATCTTCGTACCAATATTGAAACACCTCTTGAGTGAGATGTATATGTGGAGTGATATGCCCAGCCCACTCAAGGCTTTTTTAGGGTCAATACTTTAGCCCCCACTAAATGAGCCTCCATAAGGCACATAATATCTGCCGTATATCGTTTATAATGCAGTATCACCAGGGCTCGCTTAATTTTATCATTTAGACCCCTTACATTCCAGGATATAATTTTAAGTTGGGTCATAACCATACTTTACCCACAAGGTAAGATCTGTCTCGTATAGCACACATTGTTTGAACCTACAAATTCCACGTCTGTCAGTATATATATATATATATATTATACCAATTTTAAAATAGTAATGATACATAGAAAATATCAAACTAACCTCCCTTCCCTAAATACCTGTCCCGACATTGGCATACTTATTCCCTAGAAAAGGGGAAAAAAAAGAGAAAACCCTCCCTAAAACATCGACCCACTAAAAAGAGGCAAAATAGTCAGTGACTGAAAACAAGGCCTGAATCGCTCTCATCCAGTATAGTATATACCTAAGCCTCCCCAAGCCTATAAAAGGAAAAGTTTCCCCCTTTTTTTTACACTGAAAAGCTAGTTATTACATCTTTTCATAATTAAATATAACCTTCATATAAAGGTCACTCTTATCACATTAGTCTGTAAGATAGTAAATAGGACTAATCTCCTAAGTATCAACCGCTAATGCCCTTTGTGCCGGTACCCAACAGTCTTCTTCCGCCATTTGCCAGGGGCTTATGCGCCTGCGTGAACCAGTGCAATGGTGCTAGCACTGATGGATTTTTTCACTGCTATGAAAGTAGCTGTGATAAGATTCGTAGAGACAGCTGAATTTCTGGTCAGCTGTTTCCCATCGAAACAAGTGCTCGTAGCAAGTCGGAATGTTATCGGATGTCGCCGGATGCCCGATAATTAACATGATGAATATGCCCCTCTACGTTTAAACTTGGAAATGACAGATATTGTAAAGATAGATACAGATGTGTACTAAAGGACAAGACAGATGCTAGCGGTAGGGTATTTAATTATTAGGAGGTGAAAGATGTTAGTCTGTCACCAGAACAATTAATAACAAAAAGTTTGCTGTCTGTTGGGTGCTCTAATTGTTGGGAAAAGCTGGGTGGTCACATCATGGTCACATGTTGAACCGAACATAGATGCAGATGAACAGCACTTCAAGAATGATTACTGGGAATTGGACTAGAAACTTAAAGCAATGACCTTCAAGTTGGATTTTTTTTAAATTGTACCTACATTATGCCATGTGTGCTACACTTTAAAAATGTGCAAGTTGGTATAAAGGGATAGATTTTAGAGAACTGGGATCATTTTCTGCACAGGTTTCACCTAGAGAGGGTGCATCAGGAGAGGATGACCAGATGGCTGGAGAGCATATTAAAATAGGAGCTGGGGAGGGTAAAAGTAGCAGCATAGAAAGGGAACAACGTTCATTCAAGTGGGGGATAAGGAGGGAGTTAGAGAAGTCAATAAAGAGGGTGCAAAATTAAGTGATATTAACAAATAATTTATATATTAGGAACAAAGGCTAGAAGTCTTCCAAACAAACTAGGTAAAGTAAATTTAACAATGGGAAAGGAATTATAATGTAGTGAGCATAATTGAAAATTGTCTGGATGAAAGTTACAACCAGGTAATGTGCTTAGAGGTCTATCGCATGTTTAGAAAAAGATAGGAAAGATTAGAAGCAATATGGATTTTTGTGCTTGTAAAAATTGGTTTACAATATGGCCAGCAGGAGTATATCTGACAAAATCACATGAAGTAAAAATCTTTATGGATAGACAGTGAAAATAGTAAATGTAAAGTATTATTTGAGCTTAATTATGTATACTGAAATTCAATTATTACAAATTGAAAGGACAACCAAGAAATAAATTGGCTCTTCTGGATTATTCTTATCCTGATTTAAACTGGAACAATGGTTCTGAGAAGCCTCTTATAATTTCAAATATGTTAAAAGACATCTATCTCATGTAAGTTATAAGAGAACCAACTGAAGGGGTAGATTAATAAAAAGGCAACCAATGTGGTTAAATAAGAAGTATTGGAGGTGATGAAGGAAAGAAAATGGTGCATTTAAATAACTAAAGTTACAAAGGTATTAAAAAGCATTATATAAAAGTTTATCAAAAACTTAAGATCAAAAGCAGATCTTAAAATATTCTAAATGGCATCAAACACCAATATGTTATACAGATGTAGCCATGCTCTACTTTGCCACAATGCGTCCTATTCGCAACAAAGCTGATATGGCTAGTGTGCCCACAACTATGATGCAAGTATAGGAATACATGGGCTGCGACTATCTGCAGCCCGTCATATTAAGTCGCACCCACGGCGTGTTTGGGCAGTGTTCACGCTTTCTTGGGATGCAGCAGCAGATCGCAAAAGCCAGTAGGCGATGTCTGTTTACACAAGGCGCCCCTTGCTCATATTATGATGGTAAGAAGCAGCTGCTGACCGCATCATGAGACGAGGAGATGGGGTACACTGCACAGTTGTAATAAGGTAAGTAATATGGATGTTCCGGTAATACAGCATTGCAGCTGCTGCCGATGCCTATTCACATCCAACCACTACTGTATTTCCCACTTTTTCATGCTCAGTCAACTGTGACAATGGTCTTGTCTGGCGTTACTAGATACCACTGTAGATCTTAGAGACATGCATCTGGCAAATACACTCCAGTACCCATATAATCAGTGGGATTATATCTGGGCTATATTTGTATTAATATAATTATTTGATCATTCCTATTTAGTGCTCTAATTAACATCAATGTAACCATTCACACCATTTCATATGTTTCCAGCCTGTCATATTCTTCAGCACAGCATATATAAATTCTGAACAGTATATATATATATACCATGGGGCACCTCTGTATATAATTAGAGATTCTGTCATACTGTAGATATAGGCACATATCCTGACTTAAATATTTTATTCAATAAATTTAGCAATTTAGGACCATAAAAATCTATATTTTTTTATAGAGCTCAATAGGTATCCCATCAAGCCCAGGTGTTTTTACCTCAGAAAATGATTTTATCGTCCTTACAATTTCATTCAATGACAAAGGGGATTCTAAAAACTCCATTGCCTCAATAGATAATGTAGGTAAAGAAACTTTATTTAAATATTCGGATACTTCTGCCATAGTTTTCGCTAATCTTGTATTATATAGTTTTTTATAATAAATCACAAATTCCTCCACTATTTCAGGAGTTGTCGTATAAGTATTATCCTCCGCATTATGGATAGCTATCACCGTATTAGTGCCCCTATCAGCTCCTGCCAAACTCGCTAAAAGACTTCCCAATCTATCCCTCTCAACATAATATGTATGTTGTGTATATAAAAGACAATATTTAACTTTGTCCTCCAAACATTCACACCATTTCCTCTGGGCTCTCAACCAAGCCTCCTTAGATGAATCAAGTTTGTCGTTCAAATACTGTATTTCTAGAGATCTACATGCTACCTCCAATTCCTGGTGTTTATATTTAACTTTAAGAGTTGAAACCGTTTTAACTAATGTACCACGAAGAAAAGCCTTAAAGGCATCCCACAACACATGGATAGATACCATATCCTCATTTATTTCCATAAAACCTCTCCATGCCAACTCCAACTCTACTGCGTTATTCAGCTGTGTCAACCAAAAAGGGTTACATTTCCAAACTTTATTACCTCTAGAGCATGGGTCTTCAACCTGCGACCCTCCAGCTGCTGTGGAACTACACATCCCAGCATGCCCTGCCTCAGTTTTAGCATACCTTAATAGCAAAACTGTGGCAGGGCATGCTGGGATGTGTAGTTTCACAGCAGCTGGAGGGCCACAGGATGAAGACCCATGCTCTAGAGCTTCCCAGATCTAACTCCAGAACCATTGGCGAGTGATCTGAAATACCCCTAGTTTCATATTAAACTTTTAAAATCCTAGGTAGTAAACATCTAGTCGCCATAGCCAGATCAATCATGGAGAAAGATGAGTATGTATTGGAGAAACATGATAACTGACACATATTTAGATAATGCATCCTCCAAACATCTACTAATGAAAAACTCTCTAAAAATAATGCAACATTTCCCTGTCGAGTGGGTAAGTTTGTAGCAGAATTGCTCACTATGTCTAAGGGCGGGTTGATAACTTTATTAAAATCGCCTATACATATTGTAGAGACATTAGGATATAATGCCATAAAATCGTCCACTTTCCTCAAAACTTCAAAGGAAAAGGGTGGTGGAATATATACTGTACCTCTAGAATGAGCAATGCTATAGAATGAATCTGGCATTTTAAAAAGACATATCTACCCCATTCATCAGTTTGGGCCTGCTCTAGGGTAAAGGGAACAGATCTTCGTACCAATATTGAAACACCTCTTGAGTGAGATGTATATGTGGAGTGATATGCCCAGCCCACTCAAGGCTTTTTTAGGGTCAATACTTTAGCCCCCACTAAATGAGCCTCCATAAGGCACATAATATCTGCCATATATCGTTTATGATGCAGTATCACCAGGGCTCGCTTAATTTTATCATTTAGACCCCTTACATTCCAGGATATAATTTTAAGTTGGGTCATAACCATACTTTACCCACAAGGTAAGATCTGTCTCGTATAGCACACATTGTTTGAACCTACAAATTCCACGTCTGTCAGTATATATATATATATTATACCAATTTTAAAATAGTAATGATACATAGAAAATATCAAACTAACCCGCCTTCCCTAAATACCTGTCCCGACATTGGCATACTTATTCCCTAGAAAAGGGAAAGAAAAAGAGAAAACCCTCCCTAAAACATCGACCCACTAAAAAGAGGCAAAATAGTCAGTGACTGAAAACAAGGCCTGAATCGCTCTCATCCAGTATAGTATATACTTAAGCCTCCCCAAGCCTATAAAGGGAAAAGTTCCCCCTTTTTTTTTACACTGAAAAGCTAGTTATTACATCTTTTCATAATTAAATATAACCTTCATATAAAGGTCACTCTTATCACATTAGTCTGTAAGATAGTAAATAGGACTAATCTCCTAAGTATCAACCGCTAATGCCCTTTGTGCTGGTACCCAACAGTCTTCTTCCGCCATATGCCAGGGGCTTATGCGCCTGCGTGAACCAGTGCAATGGTGCTAGCACTGATGGATTTTTTCACTGCTATGAAAGTAGCTGTGATAAGATTCGTAGAGACAGCTGAATTTCTGGTCAGCTGTTTCCCATTGAAACAAGTGCTCGTAGCGAGTCGGAATGTTATCGGATGTCGCCGGATGCCCGATAATTAACATGATGAATATGCCCCTCTACGTTTAAACTTGGAAATGACAGATATAGTAAAGATAGATACAGATGTGTACTAAAGGGCAAGACAGATGCTAGCGGTAGGGTATTCAATTATTAGGAGGTGAAAGATGTTAGTCTGTCACCAGAACCATTAATAACAAAAAGTTTGCTGTCTGTTGGGTGCTCTAATTGTTGGGAAAAGCTGGGTGGTCACATCATGGTCACATGTTGAACCGAACATAGATGCAGATGAACAGCACTTCAAGAATGATTACTGGGAATTGGACTAGAAACTTAAAGCAATGACCTTCAAGTTGGATTTTTTTTAAATTGTACCTACATTATGCCATGTGTGCTACACTTTAAAAATGTGCAAGTTGGTATAAAGGGATAGATTTTAGAGAACTGGGATCATTTTCTGCACAGGTTTCACCTAGGAAGGGTGCATCAGGAGAGGATGACCAGATGGCTGGAGAGCATATTAAAATAGGAGCTGGTGAGGGTAAAAGTAGCAGCATAGAAAGGGAACAACGTTCATTCAAGTGGGGGATAAGGAGGGAGTTAGAGAAGTCAATAAAGAGGGTGCAAAATTAAATGATATTAACAAATAATTTATATATTAGGAACAAAGGCTAGAAGTCTTCCAAACAAACTAGGTAAAGTAAATTTAACAATGGGAAAGGAATTATAATGTAGTTAGCATAATTGAAAATTGTCTGGATGAAAGTTACAACCAAGTAATGTGGTTAGAGGTCTATCGCATGTTTAGAAAAAGATAGGAAAGATTAGAAGCAATATGGATTTTTGCGCTTGTAAAAATTGGTTTACCATATGGCCAGCAGGAGTATATCTGACAAAATCACATGAAGTAAAAATCTTTATGGATAGACAGTGAAAATAGTAAATGTAAAGTATTATTTGAGCTTAATTATGTATACTGAAATTCAATTATTACAAATTGAAAGGACAACCAAGAAATAAATTGGCTCTTCTGGATTATTCTTATCCTGATTTAAACTGGAACAATGGTTCTGAGAAGCCTCTTATAATTTCAAATATGTTAAAAGACATCTATCTCATGTAAGTTATAAGAGAACCAACTGAAGGGGTAGATTAATAAAAAGGCAACCAATGTGGTTAAATAAGAAGTATTGGAGGTGATGAAGGAAAGAAAATGGTGCATTTAAATAACTAAAGTTACAAAGGTATTAAAAAGCATTATATAAAAGTTTATCAAAAACTTAAGATCAAAAGCAGATCTTAAAATATTCTAAATGGCATCAAACACCAATATGTTATACAGATGTAGCCATGCTCTACTTTGCCACAATGCGTCCTATTCGCAACAAAGCTGATATGGCTAGTGTGCCCACAACTATGATGCAAGTATAGGAATACATGGGCTGCGACTATCTGCAGCCCGTCATATTAAGTCGCACCCACGGCGTGTTTGGGCAGTGTTCACGCTTTCTTGGGATGCAGCAGCAGATTGCAAAAGCCAGTAGGCGATGTCTGTTTACACAAGGCACCCCTTGCTCACATTATGATGGTAAGAAGCAGCTGCTGACCGCATCATGAGACGAGGAGATGGGGTACACTGCACAGTTGTAATAAGGTAAGTAATATGGATGTTCCGGTAATACAGCATTGCAGCTGCTGCCGATGCCTATTCACATCCAACCACTACTGTATTTCCCACTTTTTCATGCTCAGTCAACTGCGACAATGGTCTTGTCTGGCGTTACTAGATACCACTGTAGATCTTAGAGACATGCATCTGGCAAATACACTCCAGTACCCATATAATCAGTGGGATTATATCTGGGCTATATTTGTATTAATATAATTATTTGATCAATCCTATTTAGTGCTCTAATTAACATCAATGTAACCATTCACACCATTTCATATGTTTCCAGCCTGTCATATTCTTCAGCACAGCATATATAAATTCTGAACAGTATATATATATATACCATGGGGCACCTCTGTATATAATTAGAGATTCTGTCATACTGTAGATATAGGCACATATCCTGACTTAAATATTTTATTCAATAAATTTAGCAATTTAGGACCATAAAAATCTATATTTTTTTATAGAGCTCAATAGGTATCCCATCAAGCCCAGGTGTTTTTACCTCAGAAAATGATTTTATCGTCCTTACAATTTCATTCAATGACAAAGGGGATTCTAAAAACTCCATTGCCTCAATAGATAATGTAGGTAAAGAAACTTTATTTAAATATTCGGATACTTCTGCCATAGTTTTCGCTAATCTTGTATTATATAGGTTTTTATAATAAATCACAAATTCCTCCACTATTTCAGGAGTTGTCGTATAAGTATTATCCTCCGCATTATGGATAGCTATCACCGTATTAGTGCCCCTATCAGCTCCTGCCAATCTTGCTAAAAGACTTCCCAATCTATCCCCCTCAACATAATATGTATGTTGTGTATATAAAAGACAATATTTAACTTTGTCCTCCAAACATTCACACCATTTCCTCTGGGCTCTCAACCAAGCCTCCTTAGATGAATCAAGTTTGTCGTTCAAATACTGTATTTCTAGAGATCTACATGCTACCTCCAATTCCTGGTGTTTATATTTAACTTTAAGAGTTGAAACCGTTTTAACTAATGTACCACAAAGAAAAGCCTTAAAGGCATCCCACAACACATGGATAGATACCATATCCTCATTTATTTCCATAAAACCTCTCCATGCCAACTCCAACTCTACTGCGTTATTCAGCTGTGTCAACCAAAAAGGGTTACATTTCCAAACTTTATTACCTCTAGAGCTTCCCAGATCTAACTCCAGAACCATTGGCGAGTGATCTGAAATACCCCTAGTTTCATATTAAACTTTTAAAATCCTAGGTAGTAAACATCTAGTCGCCATAGCCAGATCAATCATGGAGAAAGATGAGTATGTATTGGAGAAACATGATAACTGACACATATTTAGATAATGCATCCTCCAAGCATCTACTAATGCAAAACTCTCTAAAAATAATGCAACATTTCCCTGTCGAGTGGGTAAGTTTGTAGCAGAATTGCTCACTATGTCTAAGGGCGGGTTGATAACTTTATTAAAATCGCCTATACATATTGTAGAGACATTAGGATATAATGCCATAAAATCGTCCACTTTCCTCAAAACTTCAAAGGAAAAGGGTGGTGGAATATATACTGTACCTCTAGAATGAGCAATGCTATAGAATGAATCTGGCATTTTAAAAAGACATATCTACCCCATTCATCAGTTTGGGCCTGCTCTAGGGTAAAGGGAACAGATCTTCGTACCAATATTGAAACACCTCTTGAGTGAGATGTATATGTGGAGTGATATGCCCA
Organism: Pseudophryne corroboree; assembly: GCF_028390025.1. Lineage (NCBI taxonomy): Eukaryota > Metazoa > Chordata > Amphibia > Anura > Myobatrachidae > Pseudophryne > Pseudophryne corroboree. The sequence goes on along the minus strand of NC_086449.1, from coordinate 700,688,270 downwards.
GCCCACTCAAGGCTTTTTTAGGGTCAATACTTTAGCCCCCACTAAATGAGCCTCCATAAGGCACATAATATCTGCCATATATCGTTTATGATGCAGTATCACCAGGGCTCGCTTAATTTTATCATTTAGACCCCTTACATTCCAGGATATAATTTTAAGTTGGGTCATAACCATACTTTACCCACAAGGTAAGATCTGTCTCGTATAGCACACATTGTTTGAACCTACAAATTCCACGTCTGTCAGTATATATATATATATTATACCAATTTTAAAATAGTAATGATACATAGAAAATATCAAACTAACCCCCCTTCCCTAAATACCTGTCCCGACATTGGCATACTTATTCCCTAGAAAAGGGAAAGAAAAAGAGAAAACCCTCCCTAAAACATCGACCCACTAAAAAGAGGCAAAATAGTCAGTGACTGAAAACAAGGCCTGAATCGCTCTCATCCAGTATAGTATATACTTAAGCCTCCCCAAGCCTATAAAGGGAAAAGTTCCCCCTTTTTTTTTACACTGAAAAGCTAGTTATTACATCTTTTCATAATTAAATATAACCTTCATATAAAGGTCACTCTTATCACATTAGTCTGTAAGATAGTAAATAGGACTAATCTCCTAAGTATCAACCGCTAATGCCCTTTGTGCTGGTACCCAACAGTCTTCTTCCGCCATATGCCAGGGGCTTATGCGCCTGCGTGAACCAGTGCAATGGTGCTAGCACTGATGGATTTTTTCACTGCTATGAAAGTAGCTGTGATAAGATTCGTAGAGACAGCTGAATTTCTGGTCAGCTGTTTCCCATCGAAACAAGTGCTCGTAGCGAGTCGGAATGTTATCGGATGTCGCCGGATGCCCGATAATTAACATGATGAATATGCCCCTCTACGTTTAAACTTGGAAATGACAGATATAGTAAAGATAGATACAGATGTGTACTAAAGGACAAGACAGATGCTAGCGGTAGGGTATTTAATTATTAGGAGGTGAAAGATGTTAGTCTGTCACCAGAACCATTAATAACAAAAAGTTTGCTGTCTGTTGGGTGCTCTAATTGTTGGGAAAAGCTGGGTGGTCACATCATGGTCACATGTTGAACCGAACATAGATGCAGATGAACAGCACTTCAAGAATGATTACTGGGAATTGGACTAGAAACTTAAAGCAATGACCTTCAAGTTGGATTTTTTTTAAATTGTACCTACATTATGCCATGTGTGCTACACTTTAAAAATGTGCAAGTTGGTATAAAGGGATAGATTTTAGAGAACTGGGATCATTTTCTGCACAGGTTTCACCTAGAGAGGGTGCATCAGGAGAGGATGACCAGATGGCTGGAGAGCATATTAAAATAGGAGCTGGTGAGGGTAAAAGTAGCAGCATAGAAAGGGAACAACGTTCATTCAAGTGGGGGATAAGGAGGGAGTTAGAGAAGTCAATAAAGAGGGTGCAAAATTAAGTGATATTAACAAATAATTTATATATTAGGAACAAAGGCTAGAAGTCTTCCAAACAAACTAGGTAAAGTAAATTTAACAATGGGAAAGGAATTATAATGTAGTGAGCATAATTGAAAATTGTCTGGATGAAAGTTACAACCAAGTAATGTGGTTAGAGGTCTATCGCATGTTTAGAAAAAGATAGGAAAGATTAGAAGCAATATGGATTTTTGCGCTTGTAAAAATTGGTTTACCATATGGCCAGCAGGAGTATATCTGACAAAATCACATGAAGTAAAAATCTTTATGGATAGACAGTGAAAATAGTAAATGTAAAGTATTATTTGAGCTTAATTATGTATACTGAAATTCAATTATTACAAATTGAAAGGACAACCAAGAAATAAATTGGCTCTTCTGGATTATTCTTATCCTGATTTAAACTGGAACAATGGTTCTGAGAAGCCTCTTATAATTTCAAATATGTTAAAAGACATCTATCTCATGTAAGTTATAAGAGAACCAACTGAAGGGGTAGATTAATAAAAAGGCAACCAATGTGGTTAAATAAGAAGTATTGGAGGTGATGAAGGAAAGAAAATGGTGCATTTAAATAACTAAAGTTACAAAGGTATTAAAAAGCATTATATAAAAGTTTATCAAAAACTTAAGATCAAAAGCAGATCTTAAAATATTCTAAATGGCATCAAACACCAATATGTTATACAGATGTAGCCATGCTCTACTTTGCCACAATGCGTCCTATTCGCAACAAAGCTGATATGGCTAGTGTGCCCACAACTATGATGCAAGTATAGGAATACATGGGCTGCGACTATCTGCAGCCCGTCATATTAAGTCGCACCCACGGCGTGTTTGGGCAGTGTTCACGCTTTCTTGGGATGCAGCAGCAGATCGCAAAAGCCAGTAGGCGATGTCTGTTTACACAAGGCGCCCCTTGCTCACATTATGATGGTAAGAAGCAGCTGCTGACCGCATCATGAGACGAGGAGATGGGGTACACTGCACAGTTGTAATAAGGTAAGTAATATGGATGTTCCGGTAATACAGCATTGCAGCTGCTGCCGATGCCTATTCACATCCAACCACTACTGTATTTCCCACTTTTTCATGCTCAGTCAACTGTGACAATGGTCTTGTCTGGCGTTACTAGATACCACTGTAGATCTTAGAGACATGCATCTGGCAAATACACTCCAGTACCCATATAATCAGTGGGATTATATCTGGGCTATATTTGTATTAATATAATTATTTGATCATTCCTATTTAGTGCTCTAATTAACATCAATGTAACCATTCACACCATTTCATATGTTTCCAGCCTGTCATATTCTTCAGCACAGCATATATAAATTCTGAACAGTATATATATATATACCATGGGGCACCTCTGTATATAATTAGAGATTCTGTCATACTGTAGATATAGGCACATATCCTGACTTAAATATTTTATTCAATAAATTTAGCAATTTAGGACCATAAAAATCTATATTTTTTTATAGAGCTCAATAGGTATCCCATCAAGCCCAGGTGTTTTTACCTCAGAAAATGATTTTATCGTCCTTACAATTTCATTCAATGACAAAGGGGATTCTAAAAACTCCATTGCCTCAATAGATAATGTAGGTAAAGAAACTTTATTTAAATATTCGGATACTTCTGCCATAGTTTTCGCTAATCTTGTATTATATAGGTTTTTATAATAAATCACAAATTCCTCCACTATTTCAGGAGTTGTCGTATAAGTATTATCCTCCGCATTATGGATAGCTATCACCGTATTAGTGCCCCTATCAGCTCCTGCCAAACTCGCTAAAAGACTTCCCAATCTATCCCTCTCAACATAATATGTATGTTGTGTATATAAAAGACAATATTTAACTTTGTCCTCCAAACATTCACACCATTTCCTCTGGGCTCTCAACCAAGCCTCCTTAGATGAATCAAGTTTGTCGTTCAAATACTGTATTTCTAGAGATCTACATGCTACCTCCAATTCCTGGTGTTTATATTTAACTTTAAGAGTTGAAACCGTTTTAACTAATGTACCACGAAGAAAAGCCTTAAAGGCATCCCACAACACATGGACAGATACCATATCCTCATTTATTTCCATAAAACCTCTCCATGCCAACTCCAACTCTACTGCGTTATTCAGCTGTGTCAACCAAAAAGGGTTACATTTCCAAACTTTATTACCTCTAGAGCTTCCCAGATCTAACTCCAGAACCATTGGCGAGTGATCTGAAATACCCCTAGTTTCATATTAAACTTTTAAAATCCTAGGTAGTAAACATCTAGTCGCCATAGCCAGATCAATCATGGAGAAAGATGAGTATGTATTGGAGAAACATGATAACTGACACATATTTAGATAATGCATCCTCCAAGCATCTACTAATGCAAAACTCTCTAAAAATAATGCAACATTTCCCTGTCGAGTGGGTAATTTTGTAGCAGAATTGCTCACTATGTCTAAGGGCGGGTTGATAACTTTATTAAAATCGCCTATACATATTGTAGAGACATTAGGATGTAATGCCATAAAATCGTCCACTTTCCTCAAAACTTCAAAGGAAAAGGGTGGTGGAATATATACTGTACCTCTAGAATGAGCAATGCTATAGAATGAATCTGGCATTTTAAAAAGACATATCTACCCCATTCATCAGTTTGGGCCTGCTCTAGGGTAAAGGGAACAGATCTTCGTACCAATATTGAAACACCTCTTGAGTGAGATGTATATGTGGAGTGATATGCCCAGCCCACTCAAGGCTTTTTTAGGGTCAATACTTTAGCCCCCACTAAATGAGCCTCCATAAGGCACATAATATCTGCCATATATCGTTTATGATGCAGTATCACCAGGGCTCGCTTAATTTTATCATTTAGACCCCTTACATTCCAGGATATAATTTTAAGTTGGGTCATAACCATACTTTACCCACAAGGTAAGATCTGTCTCGTATAGCACACATTGTTTGAACCTACAAATTCCACGTCTGTCAGTATATATATATATATTATACCAATTTTAAAATAGTAATGATACATAGAAAATATCAAACTAACCCCCCTTCCCTAAATACCTGTCCCGACATTGGCATACTTATTCCCTAGAAAAGGGAAAGAAAAAGAGAAAACCCTCCCTAAAACATCGACCCACTAAAAAGAGGCAAAATAGTCAGTGACTGAAAACAAGGCCTGAATCGCTCTCATCCAGTATAGTATATACTTAAGCCTCCCCAAGCCTATAAAAGGAAAAGTTCCCCCTTTTTTTTTACACTGAAAAGCTAGTTATTACATCTTTTCATAATTAAATATAACCTTCATATAAAGGTCACTCTTATCACATTAGTCTGTAAGATAGTAAATAGGACTAATCTCCTAAGTATCAACCGCTAATGCCCTTTGTGCTGGTACCCAACAGTCTTCTTCCGCCATATGCCAGGGGCTTATGCGCCTGCGTGAACCAGTGCAATGGTGCTAGCACTGATGGATTTTTTCACTGCTATGAAAGTAGCTGTGATAAGATTCGTAGAGACAGCTGAATTTCTGGTCAGCTGTTTCCCATTGAAACAAGTGCTCGTAGCGAGTCGGAATGTTATCGGATGTCGCCGGATGCCCGATAATTAACATGATGAATATGCCCCTCTACGTTTAAACTTGGAAATGACAGATATAGTAAAGATAGATACCGATGTGTACTAAAGGACAAGACAGATGCTAGCGGTAGGGTATTCAATTATTAGGAGGTGAAAGATGTTAGTCTGTCACCAGAACCATTAATAACAAAAAGTTTGCTGTCTGTTGGGTGCTCTAATTGTTGGGAAAAGCTGGGTGGTCACATCATGGTCACATGTTGAACCGAACATAGATGCAGATGAACAGCACTTCAAGAATGATTACTGGGAATTGGACTAGAAACTTAAAGCAATGACCTTCAAGTTGGATTTTTTTTAAATTGTACCTACATTATGCCATGTGTGCTACACTTTAAAAATGTGCAAGTTGGTATAAAGGGATAGATTTTAGAGAACTGGGATCATTTTCTGCACAGGTTTCACCTAGGAAGGGTGCATCAGGAGAGGATGACCAGATGGCTGGAGAGCATATTAAAATAGGAGCTGGTGAGGGTAAAAGTAGCAGCATAGAAAGGGAACAACGTTCATTCAAGTGGGGGATAAGGAGGGAGTTAGAGAAGTCAATAAAGAGGGTGCAAAATTAAATGATATTAACAAATAATTTATATATTAGGAACAAAGGCTAGAAGTCTTCCAAACAAACTAGGTAAAGTAAATTTAACAATGGGAAAGGAATTATAATGTAGTGAGCATAATTGAAAATTGTCTGGATGAAAGTTACAACCAAGTAATGTGGTTAGAGGTCTATCGCATGTTTAGAAAAAGATAGGAAAGATTAGAAGCAATATGGATTTTTGCGCTTGTAAAAATTGGTTTACCATATGGCCAGCAGGAGTATATCTGACAAAATCACATGAAGTAAAAATCTTTATGGATAGACAGTGAAAATAGTAAATGTAAAGTATTATTTGAGCTTAATTATGTATACTGAAATTCAATTATTACAAATTGAAAGGACAACCAAGAAATAAATTGGCTCTTCTGGATTATTCTTATCCTGATTTAAACTGGAACAATGGTTCTGAGAAGCCTCTTATAATTTCAAATATGTTAAAAGACATCTATCTCATGTAAGTTATAAGAGAACCAACTGAAGGGGTAGATTAATAAAAAGGCAACCAATGTGGTTAAATAAGAAGTATTGGAGGTGATGAAGGAAAGAAAATGGTGCATTTAAATAACTAAAGTTACAAAGGTATTAAAAAGCATTATATAAAAGTTTATCAAAAACTTAAGATCAAAAGCAGATCTTAAAATATTCTAAATGGCATCAAACACCAATATGTTATACAGATGTAGCCATGCTCTACTTTGCCACAATGCGTCCTATTCGCAACAAAGCTGATATGGCTAGTGTGCCCACAACTATGATGCAAGTATAGGAATACATGGGCTGCGACTATCTGCAGCCCGTCATATTAAGTCGCACCCACGGCGTGTTTGGGCAGTGTTCACGCTTTCTTGGGATGCAGCAGCAGATTGCAAAAGCCAGTAGGCGATGTCTGTTTACACAAGGCGCCCCTTGCTCACATTATGATGGTAAGAAGCAGCTGCTGACCGCATCATGAGACGAGGAGATGGGGTACACTGCACAGTTGTAATAAGGTAAGTAATATGGATGTTCCGGTAATACAGCATTGCAGCTGCTGCCGATGCCTATTCACATCCAACCACTACTGTATTTCCCACTTTTTCATGCTCAGTCAACTGTGACAATGGTCTTGTCTGGCGTTACTAGATACCACTGTAGATCTTAGAGACATGCATCTGGCAAATACACTCCAGTACCCATATAATCAGTGGGATTATATCTGGGCTATATTTGTATTAATATAATTATTTGATCATTCCTATTTAGTGCTCTAATTAACATCAATGTAACCATTCACACCATTTCATGTGTTTCCAGCCTGTCATATTCTTCAGCACAGCATATATAAATTCTGAACAGTATATATATATATACCATGGGGCACCTCTGTATATAATTAGAGATTCTGTCATACTGTAGATATAGGCACATATCCTGACTTAAATATTTTATTCAATAAATTTAGCAATTTAGGACCATAAAAATCTATATTTTTTTATAGAGCTCAATAGGTATCCCATCAAGCCCAGGTGTTTTTACCTCAGAAAATGATTTTATCGTCCTTACAATTTCATTCAATGACAAAGGGGATTCTAAAAACTCCATTGCCTCAATAGATAATGTAGGTAAAGAAACTTTATTTAAATATTCGGATACTTCTGCCATAGTTTTCGCTAATCTTGTATTATATAGGTTTTTATAATAAATCACAAATTCCTCCACTATTTCAGGAGTTGTCGTATAAGTATTATCCTCCGCATTATGGATAGCTATCACCGTATTAGTGCCCCTATCAGCTCCTGCCAATCTTGCTAAAAGACTTCCCAATCTATCCCCCTCAACATAATATGTATGTTGTGTATATAAAAGACAATATTTAACTTTGTCCTCCAAACATTCACACCATTTCCTCTGGGCTCTCAACCAAGCCTCCTTAGATGAATCAAGTTTGTCGTTCAAATACTGTATTTCTAGAGATCTACATGCTACCTCCAATTCCTGGTGTTTATATTTAACTTTAAGAGTTGAAACCGTTTTAACTAATGTACCACGAAGAAAAGCCTTAAAGGCATCCCACAACACATGGACAGATACCATATCCTCATTTATTTCCATAAAACCTCTCCATGCCAACTCCAACTCTACTGCGTTATTCAGCTGTGTCAACCAAAAAGGGTTACATTTCCAAACTTTATTACCTCTAGAGCTTCCCAGATCTAACTCCAGAACCATTGGCGAGTGATCTGAAATACCCCTAGTTTCATATTAAACTTTTAAAATCCTAGGTAGTAAACATCTAGTCGCCATAGCCAAATCAATCATGGAGAAAGATGAGTATGTATTGGAGAAACATGATAACTGACACATATTTAGATAATGCATCCTCCAAGCATCTACTAATGCAAAACTCTCTAAAAATAATGCAACATTTCCCTGTCGAGTGGGTAATTTTGTAGCAGAATTGCTCACTATGTCTAAGGGCGGGTTGATAACTTTATTAAAATCGCCTATACATATTGTAGAGACATTAGGATGTAATGCCATAAAATCGTCCACTTTCCTCAAAACTTCAAAGGAAAAGGGTGGTGGAATATATACTGTACCTCTAGAATGAGCAATGCTATAGAATGAATCTGGCATTTTAAAAAGACATATCTACCCCATTCATCAGTTTGGGCCTGCTCTAGGGTAAAGGGAACAGATCTTCGTACCAATATTGAAACACCTCTTGAGTGAGATGTATATGTGGAGTGATATGCCCAGCCCACTCAAGGCTTTTTTAGGGTCAATACTTTAGCCCCCACTAAATGAGCCTCCATAAGGCACATAATATCTGCCATATATCGTTTATGATGCAGTATCACCAGGGCTCGCTTAATTTTATCATTTAGACCCCTTACATTCCAGGATATAATTTTAAGTTGGGTCATAACCATACTTTACCCACAAGGTAAGATCTGTCTCGTATAGCACACATTGTTTGAACCTACAAATTCCACGTCTGTCAGTATATATATATATATTATACCAATTTTAAAATAGTAATGATACATAGAAAATATCAAACTAACCCCCCTTCCCTAAATACCTGTCCCGACATTGGCATACTTATTCCCTAGAAAAGGGAAAGAAAAAGAGAAAACCCTCCCTAAAACATCGACCCACTAAAAAGAGGCAAAATAGTCAGTGACTGAAAACAAGGCCTGAATCGCTCTCATCCAGTATAGTATATACTTAAGCCTCCCCAAGCCTATAAAAGGAAAAGTTCCCCCTTTTTTTTTACACTGAAAAGCTAGTTATTACATCTTTTCATAATTAAATATAACCTTCATATAAAGGTCACTCTTATCACATTAGTCTGTAAGATAGTAAATAGGACTAATCTCCTAAGTATCAACCGCTAATGCCCTTTGTGCTGGTACCCAACAGTCTTCTTCCGCCATATGCCAGGGGCTTATGCGCCTGCGTGAACCAGTGCAATGGTGCTAGCACTGATGGATTTTTTCACTGCTATGAAAGTAGCTGTGATAAGATTCGTAGAGACAGCTGAATTTCTGGTCAGCTGTTTCCCATTGAAACAAGTGCTCGTAGCGAGTCGGAATGTTATCGGATGTCGCCGGATGCCCGATAATTAACATGATGAATATGCCCCTCTACGTTTAAACTTGGAAATGACAGATATAGTAAAGATAGATACCGATGTGTACTAAAGGACAAGACAGATGCTAGCGGTAGGGTATTCAATTATTAGGAGGTGAAAGATGTTAGTCTGTCACCAGAACCATTAATAACAAAAAGTTTGCTGTCTGTTGGGTGCTCTAATTGTTGGGAAAAGCTGGGTGGTCACATCATGGTCACATGTTGAACCGAACATAGATGCAGATGAACAGCACTTCAAGAATGATTACTGGGAATTGGACTAGAAACTTAAAGCAATGACCTTCAAGTTGGATTTTTTTTAAATTGTACCTACATTATGCCATGTGTGCTACACTTTAAAAATGTGCAAGTTGGTATAAAGGGATAGATTTTAGAGAACTGGGATCATTTTCTGCACAGGTTTCACCTAGGAAGGGTGCATCAGGAGAGGATGACCAGATGGCTGGAGAGCATATTAAAATAGGAGCTGGTGAGGGTAAAAGTAGCAGCATAGAAAGGGAACAACGTTCATTCAAGTGGGGGATAAGGAGGGAGTTAGAGAAGTCAATAAAGAGGGTGCAAAATTAAATGATATTAACAAATAATTTATATATTAGGAACAAAGGCTAGAAGTCTTCCAAACAAACTAGGTAAAGTAAATTTAACAATGGGAAAGGAATTATAATGTAGTGAGCATAATTGAAAATTGTCTGGATGAAAGTTACAACCAAGTAATGTGGTTAGAGGTCTATCGCATGTTTAGAAAAAGATAGGAAAGATTAGAAGCAATATGGATTTTTGCGCTTGTAAAAATTGGTTTACCATATGGCCAGCAGGAGTATATCTGACAAAATCACATGAAGTAAAAATCTTTATGGATAGACAGTGAAAATAGTAAATGTAAAGTATTATTTGAGCTTAATTATGTATACTGAAATTCAATTATTACAAATTGAAAGGACAACCAAGAAATAAATTGGCTCTTCTGGATTATTCTTATCCTGATTTAAACTGGAACAATGGTTCTGAGAAGCCTCTTATAATTTCAAATATGTTAAAAGACATCTATCTCATGTAAGTTATAAGAGAACCAACTGAAGGGGTAGATTAATAAAAAGGCAACCAATGTGGTTAAATAAGAAGTATTGGAGGTGATGAAGGAAAGAAAATGGTGCATTTAAATAACTAAAGTTACAAAGGTATTAAAAAGCATTATATAAAAGTTTATCAAAAACTTAAGATCAAAAGCAGATCTTAAAATATTCTAAATGGCATCAAACACCAATATGTTATACAGATGTAGCCATGCTCTACTTTGCCACAATGCGTCCTATTCGCAACAAAGCTGATATGGCTAGTGTGCCCACAACTATGATGCAAGTATAGGAATACATGGGCTGCGACTATCTGCAGCCCGTCATATTAAGTCGCACCCACGGCGTGTTTGGGCAGTGTTCACGCTTTCTTGGGATGCAGCAGCAGATTGCAAAAGCCAGTAGGCGATGTCTGTTTACACAAGGCGCCCCTTGCTCACATTATGATGGTAAGAAGCAGCTGCTGACCGCATCATGAGACGAGGAGATGGGGTACACTGCACAGTTGTAATAAGGTAAGTAATATGGATGTTCCGGTAATACAGCATTGCAGCTGCTGCCGATGCCTATTCACATCCAACCACTACTGTATTTCCCACTTTTTCATGCTCAGTCAACTGTGACAATGGTCTTGTCTGGCGTTACTAGATACCACTGTAGATCTTAGAGACATGCATCTGGCAAATACACTCCAGTACCCATATAATCAGTGGGATTATATCTGGGCTATATTTGTATTAATATAATTATTTGATCATTCCTATTTAGTGCTCTAATTAACATCAATGTAACCATTCACACCATTTCATGTGTTTCCAGCCTGTCATATTCTTCAGCACAGCATATATAAATTCTGAACAGTATATATATATATACCATGGGGCACCTCTGTATATAATTAGAGATTCTGTCATACTGTAGATATAGGCACATATCCTGACTTAAATATTTTATTCAATAAATTTAGCAATTTAGGACCATAAAAATCTATATTTTTTTATAGAGCTCAATAGGTATCCCATCAAGCCCAGGTGTTTTTACCTCAGAAAATGATTTTATCGTCCTTACAATTTCATTCAATGACAAAGGGGATTCTAAAAACTCCATTGCCTCAATAGATAATGTAGGTAAAGAAACTTTATTTAAATATTCGGATACTTCTGCCATAGTTTTCGCTAATCTTGTATTATATAGGTTTTTATAATAAATCACAAATTCCTCCACTATTTCAGGAGTTGTCGTATAAGTATTATCCTCCGCATTATGGATAGCTATCACCGTATTAGTGCCCCTATCAGCTCCTGCCAATCTTGCTAAAAGACTTCCCAATCTATCCCCCTCAACATAATATGTATGTTGTGTATATAAAAGACAATATTTAACTTTGTCCTCCAAACATTCACACCATTTCCTCTGGGCTCTCAACCAAGCCTCCTTAGATGAATCAAGTTTGTCGTTCAAATACTGTATTTCTAGAGATCTACATGCTACCTCCAATTCCTGGTGTTTATATTTAACTTTAAGAGTTGAAACCGTTTTAACTAATGTACCACAAAGAAAAGCCTTAAAGGCATCCCACAACACATGGATAGATACCATATCCTCATTTATTTCCATAAAACCTCTCCATGCCAACTCCAACTCTACTGCGTTATTCAGCTGTGTCAACCAAAAAGGGTTACATTTCCAAACTTTATTACCTCTAGAGCTTCCCAGATCTAACTCCAGAACCATTGGCGAGTGATCTGAAATACCCCTAGTTTCATATTAAACTTTTAAAATCCTAGGTAGTAAACATCTAGTCACCATAGCCAGATCAATCATGGAGAAAGATGAGTATGTATTGGAGAAACATGATAACTGACACATATTTAGATAATGCATCCTCCAAGCATCTACTAATGCAAAACTCTCTAAAAATAATGCAACATTTCCCTGTCGAGTGGGTAATTTTGTAGCAGAATTGCTCACTATGTCTAAGGGCGGGTTGATAACTTTATTAAAATCGCCTATACATATTGTAGAGACATTAGGATATAATGCCATAAAATCGTCCACTTTCCTCAAAACTTCAAACGAAAAGGGTGGTGGAATATATACTGTACCTCTAGAATGAGCAATGCTATAGAATGAATCTGGCATTTTAAAAAGACATATCTACCCCATTCATCAGTTTGGGCCTGCTCTAGGGTAAAGGGAACAGATCTTCGTACCAATATTGAAACACCTCTTGAGTGAGATGTATATGTGGAGTGATATGCCCAGCCCACTCAAGGCTTTTTTAGGGTCAATACTTTAGCCCCCACTAAATGAGCCTCCATAAGGCACATAATATCTGCCATATATCGTTTATGATGCAGTATCACCAGGGCTCGCTTAATTTTATCATTTAGACCCCTTACATTCCAGGATATAATTTTAAGTTGGGTCATAACCATACTTTACCCACAAGGTAAGATCTGTCTCGTATAGCACACATTGTTTGAACCTACAAATTCCACGTCTGTCAGTATATATATATATATTATACCAATTTTAAAATAGTAATGATACATAGAAAATATCAAACTAACCCCCCTTCCCTAAATACCTGTCCCGACATTGGCATACTTATTCCCTAGAAAAGGGAAAGAAAAAGAGAAAACCCTCCCTAAAACATCGACCCACTAAAAAGAGGCAAAATAGTCAGTGACTGAAAACAAGGCCTGAATCGCTCTCATCCAGTATAGTATATACCTAAGCCTCCCCAAGCCTATAAAAGGAAAAGTTCCCCCTTTTTTTTTACACTGAAAAGCTAGTTATTACATCTTTTCATAATTAAATATAACCTTCATATAAAGGTCACTCTTATCACATTAGTCTGTAAGATAGTAAATAGGACTAATCTCCTAAGTATCAACCGCTAATGCCCTTTGTGCCGGTACCCAACAGTCTTCTTCCGCCATATGCCAGGGGCTTATGCGCCTGCGTGAACCAGTGCAATGGTGCTAGCACTGATGGATTTTTTCACTGCTATGAAAGTAGCTGTGATAAGATTCGTAGAGACAGCTGAATTTCTGGTCAGCTGTTTCCCATTGAAACAAGTGCTCGTAGCGAGTCGGAATGTTATCGGATGTCGCCGGATGCCCGATAATTAACATGATGAATATGCCCCTCTACGTTTAAACTTGGAAATGACAGATATAGTAAAGATAGATACAGATGTGTACTAAAGGACAAGACAGATGCTAGCGGTAGGGTATTCAATTATTAGGAGGTGAAAGATGTTAGTCTGTCACCAGAACCATTAATAACAAAAAGTTTGCTGTCTGTTGGGTGCTCTAATTGTTGGGAAAAGCTGGGTGGTCACATCATGGTCACATGTTGAACCGAACATAGATGCAGATGAAAAGCACTTCAAGAATGATTACTGGGAATTGGACTAGAAACTTAAAGCAATGACCTTCAAGTTGGATTTTTTTTAAATTGTACCTACATTATGCCATGTGTGCTACACTTTAAAAATGTGCAAGTTGGTATAAAGGGATAGATTTTAGAGAACTGGGATCATTTTCTGCACAGGTTTCACCTAGAGAGGGTGCATCAGGAGAGGATGACCAGATGGCTGGAGAGCATATTAAAATAGGAGCTGGTGAGGGTAAAAGTAGCAGCATAGAAAGGGAACAACGTTCATTCAAGTGGGGGATAAGGAGGGAGTTAGAGAAGTCAATAAAGAGGGTGCAAAATTAAGTGATATTAACAAATAATTTATATATTAGGAACAAAGGCTAGAAGTCTTCCAAACAAACTAGGTAAAGTAAATTTAACAATGGGAAAGGAATTATAATGTAGTGAGCATAATTGAAAATTGTCTGGATGAAAGTTACAACCAAGTAATGTGGTTAGAGGTCTATCGCATGTTTAGAAAAAGATAGGAAAGATTAGAAGCAATATGGATTTTTGCGCTTGTAAAAATTGGTTTACCATATGGCCAGCAGGAGTATATCTGACAAAATCACATGAAGTAAAAATCTTTATGGATAGACAGTGAAAATAGTAAATGTAAAGTATTATTTGAGCTTAATTATGTATACTGAAATTCAATTATTACAAATTGAAAGGACAACCAAGAAATAAATTGGCTCTTCTGGATTATTCTTATCCTGATTTAAACTGGAACAATGGTTCTGAGAAGCCTCTTATAATTTCAAATATGTTAAAAGACATCTATCTCATGTAAGTTATAAGAGAACCAACTGAAGGGGTAGATTAATAAAAAGGCAACCAATGTGGTTAAATAAGAAGTATTGGAGGTGATGAAGGAAAGAAAATGGTGCATTTAAATAACTAAAGTTACAAAGGTATTAAAAAGCATTATATAAAAGTTTATCAAAAACTTAAGATCAAAAGCAGATCTTAAAATATTCTAAATGGCATCAAACACCAATATGTTATACAGATGTAGCCATGCTCTACTTTGCCACAATGCGTCCTATTCGCAACAAAGCAGATATGGCTAGTGTGCCCACAACTATGATGCAAGTATAGGAATACATGGGCTGCGACTATCTGCAGCCCGTCATATTAAGTCGCACCCACGGCGTGTTTGGGCAGTGTTCACGCTTTCTTGGGATGCAGCAGCAGATCGCAAAAGCCAGTAGGCGATGTCTGTTTACACAAGGCGCCCCTTGCTCACATTATGATGGTAAGAAGCAGCTGCTGACCGCATCATGAGACGAGGAGATGGGGTACACTGCACAGTTCTAATAAGGTAAGTAATATGGATGTTCCGGTAATACAGCATTGCAGCTGCTGCCGATGCCTATTCACATCCAACCACTACTGTATTTCCCACTTTTTCATGCTCAGTCAACTGTGACAATGGTCTTGTCTGGCGTTACTAGATACCACTGTAGATCTTAGAGACATGCATCTGGCAAATACACTCCAGTACCCATATAATCAGTGGGATTATATCTGGGCTATATTTGTATTAATATAATTATTTGATCATTCCTATTTAGTGCTCTAATTAACATCAATGTAACCATTCACACCATTTCATATGTTTCCAGCCTGTCATATTCTTCAGCACAGCATATATAAATTCTGAACAGTATATATATATATACCATGGGGCACCTCTGTCTTAAATGCTCTGCCCCCCCCCCCCCCCCCCCCCAGCCATAATCCAGCTCTGTAGGAGATGAAGGGTATTTATAAATGGAAGATATTGACACTGGGCTCATGTTATTATTAGTGTACTACAGGGATTGGTGTCATGTTGTTTAACCTCATTGTTAATGGCTTGGCGGATGTCCTAGATTCAGTGTTTCTCCAATCCAGTCCTTTTATAACCCTAGCAGTACATGTTTACAAGGTCTCCTCAAGAATCCTTCATCAAATAATTAGTACCACCTGTGGATCTTTTTTAATGTGCTAGTCAATAATGAACACAACTTTGCTTCAGCTAGATGATGATACTGTATGAAAGCGGATTCTAGAAACACTGCCTAGAATATAAAGGGGTCATTGCAAACTGTTTTGTTATATGGCATAGTAAATTTAGCACAGAAAAATATAGGGTTTAGCCAGAGCTGTAGAGAGTTCTGCTGGGCCCGGGTGATATTTTGTGGACATGGCCTAATTGTGGGAGGTGTGGCTATGCCCCCTCAGTAAAAAAATGAATCACTTTGTATCACCACAAAGTGTCACTGAACGACAAATGGGGGGAAGGGGGGGTGCCGAGGGGTAAATCCAGGGGGGGGGGGTAATCAGTGTGAAAAAAGAAGCTGCTACTACTGTCAGGTAAGAGGGGGAGTGAAGAGGTGGCTGCCGACTCTGGCCTCTGCTGGGCCCCTTCAACAAGCCAGGTCCGGGTAACCCTCTTGGTGTCCCTGGGTCTTGCACCTAAGATGGGATAATAATGAAATACTCAATAAGGGCAAAAAAGAAAATCTCCTATGTGGTGCACACTTAATAAAGAATGTTATAACTTTCTTCATTTAGTATAATGTTATAACATTCTTCATTTAGTATAGTATAGTACATGGGAAAAATTAAAACAGAAAATAATAATGATATTCGTTATATGTTATATGTTAGGCAGCAGCTGCAAAGGCAAAAAAATCTTGATATGCAAGTCACTATACTGTATAAAATATATAGAGTTCATTGTTAGGCACAAGATTATATGGATATAGAAGAAGAAAAGTTCCAAAGGTGGGCTACCTCATTAATAACTGAATACAAAAGTTACACCTTGGGTGACCTTATTAGTGTGTTTACATTTTTCACGGTTAACACAGTGCTTCCGTAAAGTATTCACAGCGCTTCACTTTTTCCACATTTTGTTATGTTATAGCCTTATTCCAAAATGGAATAAATTAATTTTCCCTCAAAATTCTATACACAATACTCCATAATTACAATGTGAAATTTATTTATTTTTGGCTAATTTATTAAAAATAAAAAAATAAAAAATCAGATCTACATAAGTATTCAAGCCTTTGTCATGAAGCTCAAATTTGATCTCAGGTACATCCTGTTTCCATTGATCATCCTTCAGATGTTCCTACAGCTTAATTGGAGTCCACTTGTGGTAAATTCACTTGATTGTACATGATTTGGAAAGGCACACACCTGTCTATATAAGGTCCCACACTTGACAGTGCATGTCTGAGCACAAACCAAGCATGAAGTCAAAGGAATTGTCTGTAGACCTCCGAGACAGGATTATCTTGAGGCACAAATCTGGGGAAGGGTACAGAAAAATATCTGCTGCTCTGAAGGTCCCAATGAGCACAGTGGCCTCCATCATCCGTAAATGGAAGAAGTTCGGAACCACCAGGACTCTTCCTAGAGCTGGCCAGCAGTCTAAACTGAGCAATCGGGGGAAGAAGGGCCCTAGTCAGGGAGGTGACCAAGAAGCCTATGGTCACTCTGTCAGAGCTACAGCTTTCCTCTGTGAATAGAAGAGAACCTTCCAGAAGGACAACCATCTCTGCAGCAATACACCAATCAGGCCTGTATGGTAGATTGGCCAGACAGAAGCCACTCCTTAGTAAAAAGCACATGGCAGCCTGCCTGGAGTTTGCCAAAATGCACCTGAAGGACTCTCAGACCATGAGAAACAAAATTCTCTGGCCTGATGAGACAAAGATTGAACTCTTTGGCGTGAATGCCAGGCATCATGTTTGGAGGAAACCAGACACCGCTCATCAGCAGGCAAATAGCATCATGCTGTGGGGATGTTTTTCAGCGGCAGGAACTGGGAGACTAGTCAGGATAGAGGGTAAGATGAATGCAGCAAGGTACAGAGACATCCTGGATGAAAACCCGCTCCAGAGCGCTCTTGACCTCAGACTGGGGGGACGGTTCATCTTTCAGCAGGACAATGACCCTAAGCACACAACCAAGATAACAAAGGAGTGGCTTCAGGACAACTCTGTGACTGTCCTTGAGTGGCCCAGCCAGAGCCCAGACTTGAATCTGATTGAACATCTCTGGAGAGATCTGAAAATGGCTGTGTCACAACGCTTCCCATCCAACCTGATAGAGCTTGAGAGGTGCTGCAAAGAGGAATGGTTTCACATTGTCATTATTGGGTATTGTGTGTAGAATTTTGAGGGAAAAAATGAATTTATTCCATTTTGGAATAAGGCTGTAACATAACAAAATGTGGAAATAGTGAAGTGCTGTGAATACTTTCCGGATGCACTGTATACATTTTTCTTCAACAGAGTTATCATATCAAGACCAGCACAGATAACACATAGGGCCTAATTCATGATTGTAAAGGAACTGCCCAGCAGCAAGGAAGCTTCTGTGCAATATAGATGGTGTTGCCTTTAGAAGCCTATGGCCAGGGGCGTTTTAAGAGAGGAAGTAACCCGCGTGCAGCCTCCATCACGGGCCCCCCTAGTAGACTCTGGCTTCTGGTCTCCGAGAACATGGCGCTCACACCTTG
The DNA here is from genome assembly GCF_028390025.1 of Pseudophryne corroboree. NCBI lineage: Eukaryota > Metazoa > Chordata > Amphibia > Anura > Myobatrachidae > Pseudophryne > Pseudophryne corroboree. The sequence continues at coordinate 700,669,881 of NC_086449.1, read as the reverse complement.
TTCCTGGGGACACCTCCACTGCGAATGTGCAAATCACACAGAAATGGTCCAGGCAGCCATTTTCCAAGTGATTTTTACCTGTACTGCAGAGCCACCACCGCAGGACTCCGGCGAGGTACGTATATTCTATGAGTGTTGTGTGTGCGGTGTGGGACCCCCGGACCTAGGGGTCCGTGTGCATTGCATACACTGCACCCATTATAGAAACACCTATGCCTATGGCCCTTATGGGGATCCAAAGTGACCAGTACCACATGTGTACCACAATGTCTGCTCATTCACATTACTTTGCCTGGGTCATAAAGCCAGAAGTGACGATATCAACACGCAACAGGGTATCACAGAGCTGTCCCAGCAAGAAGAAGAGGATACAGAGCATGCCGGAGGAAGATCCTTTATTTAAATTGTCAATTATATAAATTACTGATCACATTATATATGCAATCATCAACACATTCTACCCTATGACATTTATAAATGTAAATCTGTGGCATGCTATTCTACCCTATGACATTTATAAATGTAAATCTGTGGCATGCTATTGCTAGTTACGCTGCATGTACAGTAAATTGAATTGTTGTCACTTGCATTAATCTGTTAGGAAATAAAGAATAATGTGTTTTCTATAATGATGAATACAATATACTTTTTTTCAGAATCCAGATCATTGATAAGGTACATAAAGAGGCCATACAATAAATATCTCATTGCACAACTGTGCTTGTTTTATAACCTAGTACAGGGGTCAATAGCCAACAACAAGCACGTGACATCTGAACATAGGAAAAGTTATAAGTGGCATGCCAAAGGCTTATCATATTTACAAAGTACCAGTAAGTTCCTAACTTAAATATAGACTCAATATTTTATAATCAAAAGAGAAATGTTAATGTATTCAGTTGCAGATAGCAAACATTACCAATTCGTCTAAAGAACCAATTCACCTATACAGTATGTTTATTTGGTGTATTGGTCTTGCCGACTGCCACCAACTCTTTGACCCAACTATCTCATTACATCTCCCACTCTAGCCTGTGCTATTGTTGGTGTGGTAGCAGTCTGTGAGTCAGTCTGTCTTCATTTCCATGGCAATACTGCCAAGTGAATTATATGTGGCATATAGTGATACTGTTATTGTGATACTGTTGATATGAACATTGCTTTGCATACAAACTGTTCATTTTATTTGTGTACGGTAACATAAAATTGATGGCCATACAAAAATATTGATAGCAAAGGTTGCCAACCCCTAATATAGTCCCTGATGAGTTGAATGCAACTACTGTAGGTTGCAGCTGCTCTTCCCTTTGCGTGCACGGAATGGGATGTGTATATTGGCCTGTATGCACAGTTGTACACAGGACTGCTCCCTATCAGTTCACTTAGATTTACATCTGTCACCATCATCAGGTGCATTACTTGGTGCATATGATACACCTGGAAACATGTTTATTTACGCTTATTAACACTCACTGACACACACCCACTGAACAATATCTACGTATGAATACCCCTTTATGAACCAGTTAACTTACTCAGTCACAAGCAGAGATATTACTAAAATGCAATTTACTCTGCATCCCCAATAGTTGCATACACATGTTTCTGGAGAACGAAGGATATGCTCATAAAATATTCCACCTTGAATCTCATTTAAACAACTTATCCTGCATATGAAACCTAATCAGTGGTGCACTCATGGGGGTTTTCCAAGAACCCACAAACCCCCCCCCCCCCCCCCCATCCCCACCACCATTTTTTAAACAACAAAACAAAATGTATTAATTTTTTTTTTCACTTGTCTCTGTCTGCATACATTAGCAATAATCAGAGCTGCTGCACATGCTCAGCGGATCCTTGAAAAGACAGCTCAGTAGAGTTCTGTGAATAAAGCTGAGGTGGAGCTGCTACACATTCCCAACCACATCTCCTCCCATGGGCCTTTGCAGAACTCAGTGATTGCTCAAGACTCCTCTGATGGGAAATGAGTTTTAAAGGATGATGAGGTTGGCCGAAAATTTAAATTATGGAGTTCCTGCTCTGTTATGTTGAGAGCTGCCTTTCAATTTGTTGCAGTTCCCTATCATGCAGTGTGTAGCTGTAGGAGAGTCTTTTTTTTTTTTTTTTTTTTTGCTCTATTGAAAATAAAAAAAGATAAATACTGTGTTCGCACATGGGTAAAATTTCAAATGCATTTATGTGCATTGTCTGAAATTATCTAATCTTATTAAAAAAATTACATTTTGTACATACTCAACCATTTCCATCATCATAAGCAGACACGTGCTACAAAAAAATGGGAATATATGTGCAAAACAATGCATGATGTCACTAAATACACAGCTGGGCACAATTTTTATATTTTAAATGACCATAAATGTCAACAGATCTCTGACACTTATATACAGTACATAAATTCTTTAAATTGGTTTCTAGTTTCAGATCACTTTAAATCAGTGGTTCCTTGAGCCTCATGGTTTACCAACAGGTCATGTTTTAAGGATTTCTGTCTGTGAAAGCAGGTAGAATAACCGACCGAGCAAAATAGAATAACTCACCTGTTAAAAGATATCCGCAAAATATGAGCTGTTGATAGTATGTGAGGACTAATTTAGAGATCCTGCTTTAATAATTGCAACTTAAACCAAATGCATTGCTACAGTATATATATATATATATATATATACTGTAGCAATGCATTTGGTAAAAGTTGCAATTATTTAAAGCAGGATCTCTAAATTAGTCCTCACATACCACCAACAGTAATTATATATATATATATATACTGTATGTGTGTGTATATATATAATTACCATTTTTTACTGCATTATGCATATGTTTTCCCTGAAGCCTTTATATCAGCCAGGCAGAGTTGTTTATTTTTAGTTACATTTTGGTGGCAGTGTTCTGTGGATATAACCATCAATGCAATGGTACTGTCCAGTGCACAAGTAGGTTGTATCATGCCATGGAGATATTTGTATCATGCCATGGAGATAAATATTCAGGAAGAATACAGAAACATAGATCAAGGTTAAAGGTTTTGAAAGATAGAAACCCCCTTCAAATTTTCACCTACAATACACTTTATTACAAATTCTTTCAGACAATGAAACATATGCTCATCTGAACATGCAATGTGCATAAAATATTGGGAATTATCATGTTCACCTTTGTCATGCTCCATTTACATTCTGTGGCTAAGGTCGACCTCCTGGTAAGGAAGTGGTTAACAGAACTGAACACAGCAGTTGCTGCTGATGAAAGCACTAGCCTCACAGGGAAACTGATCACTTTAATGCTGCATAGGGTTTATTTCTGCTCTGTTAGTGATTAATTCCCAAGGGGTCAGATTTAGCATCCTTTAGCGATGAACTTCTTACATAACAGTATTTCAGAGCAGGGTGCTGGCATATGATCCTTAAAATACAATTTACTGAGCAGGAGATGAAATGTATTTAATAATATTCAGCACAATTGCCAAAAATAAATCTCTTATTGAAAATAATCTACTAAACAGGAATTAAGAACTGTGAGACAGGGCAGATTATGGCTCAGAAATCTCCAGTGAACTCACAGTTAACACATTCAAATGATGAGCAAGCCTACCTTCCAATTAGAGGACATCTGAGACATTTTGAAAACAGATGGACCAATAAGGGAAGCAGATGGGCGGGATTCCTAACCCTGGAGAGCCTTTTTCCATCATTTCACCTTTTTTTAGTTTAGTAAATTACTGCAGTAAGGAATATGCTAAGAAGTGGTGATTTCTCTCGGCATAATATGGGGCAAGAAGAAACATCCAACACAGTATGTCCAAACTGATATCCTCTTGTGACCATATCATGCCCCAAGACTGTGAAACTTAAAGGATAGCTTCCTTCTCACTTTTTCTCCCCCATGCAATGGGAAAGGCTCTTTGCAGCCACAACATCTCAAGCATACACACAACAGAGGAGAACAAGGCAATGCTGAAGAAATCTTGGAGGGGACAATAGGGGTCCTCTGCGAGAGATCTAGAGGGTTCCCCAACTCCCCTATCTGGCTGCACCGTGCACACTGCATGGGATATAAGGAAGCTGTGAGCTTGCAGTGGATATCTTACTGCTAGTATATACATCCGGTCCTGTGACTTGCATGTATTGGCAGGATACTGTGGCCGGCAGTTAGTCACTTTGTATGGAGAGGACGCCTTGGTGCAGGTGATTGGAGTAACGCTTCAATGCGAGGCAGCCGCTGTCCGTGGTGCTGAAGCAGCCTGCAAGCGCCTGTCTGGAGCTGTTCCTTCAGTAGGTGCTGAAGCAGCTTGCTAGTGCCCGTCTGGAGCTGTCCCTTCTTCACCCTAAACTGCAGCTACAGACTTGTACACCCTTCCATTATTAAGTCTGCACGGACTTTATTATTGCACCCTTATTGCAAGTGCCAGTATATTTATTTCTACTCTACAACCCACCACCCAGCAGACATCATGTGCAGTCTCAATGCACTGGGCATCTACCTTTGGGAGACCGTTGTATTCTTCAGGTAATGCTTTTTTCCTTATTGCTGAATAGCGAGTTACAATACGGGAACAGGAGGTAGAGGGGATTAATATCACAATGGGTAAATAAAAAAGGAGGGGGTGGGGCGGAGATGCAAGCAGCATGTTTAATCTGCAACACTGTGTGTAATTTGTAAGTGGCGTGGTTTGCAAACGTATCTAAGGACTTTATGTAATTAGTGCTGCAAAATCTGTAACCGCAGTGCTGATGAAAACAGTCCAAGCTTCTTTCAGGAGGGCGGCCACTACTGGAAGTCTGAGGATACTGCAGGCAAGCGTGGCACTGTTCCGTTTTATTAGATGTCCGTTTAGCATGCTATCTAGAATATTAATATTAGATGCAAAGCATAACCGAGCGTACATATGATCACATTTGACATGCTGTAAAAAAAAATATAAATTTCCTCCAGTGGCTTAAGCTGCATGCATATTTGCAAGTCAAAGCAGCAAGCTATGTTCAGGAACACATGATATGTAAAGCCTAGCTAAACATCTTTAAATCTAATATTATATGTGTGTGTGTGTGTGTGTGTGTGTGTGTGTGTGTGTGTGTGTGTGTGTGTGTGTGTGTGTGTGTGTGTGTGTGTGTGTGTATATATATATTGCTTATTTGCAATAGTGTAAAAGTACTGATGATTTTCTATTGCTAAATTAATTGAAATATACTAAAAAATAATTTTGCTATTGATAGTTTTACCTTTATTATTAATATTCTGATTATAAATGCCATTTTATTGTGCATAATAATGTAATTCCACAGTGATTTTATATAATGGAAATCAGCGATGCAGTAGAAGAATTCCAAAGGGCCATTAATCACCTTTGGCAGAGTACAGTCATTGCCTATCAGGACCAGTTGAATTCTCTTCCACTCATTCTGGGGTGATATTAATACTTTCTTTAATGTTTTTGTTATGTATTTTTTTTTATCAGAAGAAAAACTTTGACTGATGGCCTCTGATAATTTAAAAATATCAAGATCTGTACATTTTTAGGTTTCCTGAGTTAGAGCACATAGCAAGTTTATCAATAAGGATCCTTAGGCCTTGAATGTATATATGATAATATAAATCACATAATGTGCATTTTAAAGCAGAGTAAATTTGCTGTGACAGTTATAGTCATAAAAATAATGCAAGGAAACGTATCTGTAAACGTAATCTCCGTACTTTCTGACCAGTGTATGCTTCGCATTAGGTAAGTGGTAACAGAGCCTGCAGAATTCAGAAGTGTTATTGCACTGTAAAATGGAGAAGAGTTTTATGAGGATGTTCATTAAGTACACATTATGCAGGGAAACTTTGAGACAACAATAAATGCGCCTCTAAAGCTCTGCTAAAGTGAGACTCTTGTACAATCATTTTGTGTTCAAGTCCTTTTTCCACATTCCTTTTAACCTCCATATTAGCATAAAGTTTTTGCATGAGGTTTGATTGTCTCAAGAAGCATGCACAAGTAGGATAACAATTTTCATCTTGACCAACATAACTATTTTGTCTCCTAAAAATCAATTCCTTTTTTTTCTACTGCAGTTTTAAAATTGATACTGTAAATGTCTCGCATAGTTCACAGGCCTGGAAGGTAATATAAAAAAATGGTGAAAAGTCACTGCTCTTGGGATATTTGTATGTGTGCATTCCCTGAGGATGCTTTATAATAAAAATGTTTATTATTATTATTATTATTATTATTATTGTTATGTGTGTGTGTGTGTGTGTGTGTGTGTGTGTGTGTGTGTGTGTGTGTGTGTGTGTGTGTGTGTGTGTGTGTGAGCACTGTAAACCCCTAAATACAAGCTAGTGTAATGTTATTAAAATTCCAAAGTATTATTTCAAGTTAATGTTTTTCCTCTCTTAGTTTTACTGATTTGTAATAAATGTGGAGCAGATGCTGAGATGGGCTTATGCTAGTTTTTATATCTTAAAATATGCATATTGGCAACATGCATGCCCTGAAAACCAGCTGCAAGCATATACGACCGTGCAGATTTGCATGAGTCTGACACAACCGCTTACAACTGGAAAGATGGGGTATGGGAGGAAAGGCTCTGAGTATAGCAATGGCATGTTTGCGGAACTGCACACACATACACACCTGTTCAAAAACATATATATGCCTTTAAAGGCTGGATCATTTGCGCATGCCTGAGGGCAGGTGTAACTACGCACTGATTACGATGACTGTCACCAGCACTTGCTCACCATTTACTGTATGATTGGCTAATTGCCGATTAATCGCTGAAGCATATAGGTGATCCTTTGCATTGCTTGTGCAGGTAAAAGTATTTGGTGAGTGTGAATTACTATAGCAATTTTTTTTTCTTACACTAGTTACCAGCCCGTCAAAATGATGGAGAAACATAACAGTAATGTCAGCGCCAGCGGCTATGCACACCCGAACCGAGCACACTTAAATTGCTCTGTCGGGCTCCATATACTGGATGCCAGATTGTAAAACGCTTGAATTCCCCCCATAGAGGTGAGGAGCAGTGTTAGCCTTTTATTATATAGGATGAGAGAATTATACCTGCAATATTCAAAAGGTTTTAATTATTTTATTCATACAGTATAGTTTAAATGTATTTCATGATCAAAACAGTGTCTTAAATATTGCAATATATGTATCCTACATTTGATTAATGTAAACTGGACACATACATTACAAATGTAGTACCTAGAGTCTTAAGATTTTCCAAACTTTGCTTATGGGGCCTAATTCAGACCTGTTTTCGCACAGCACCCGATCAGGTCTGAACTGCACATGCGCCAGCGCATGCCAGACAGCCGATGGCCATCTCAGCCCTGCGATCATCTCTGCCTGATTGACAGGCAGAGGCAGTTGCTGGGTTGGAGGGGATGGGAGGGGGCAGCCGGCGACATTTGGCCGTTGTTTTGGGGTCGTGGACCAGGCAACGCAGGTGTGCCGGACCATGTGGGGGGCGGGCCGTGGCGGCTGCGTGACTTCACACGCAGCTGCTGCGACCCGGACAGCGACGGGCAGCTCCCTGCCAGTGCGCAGGTAGGGAGCTACTCGTCAAGTACAAAAGCATCGCTGCTGTGTGATGCTTTTGTACTTGTGCGGGAGAAGAGGGCCAGACATGCAGGGTGGACTAAGCCTGTGCTGGGTGTCAGTGACGTGACGTCCCCCCACATGTCTAAGTAACTGATCATAGCCGTGCAAAATTTTGCACGGCTACGATCAGGTCTGACTTAGGCCCATGGCTCTCAATTGTGGTTGTTGTATCAAATGCATTTTACACCTGTGATCTTACTGGCAGTCATGTTCAAACTCAGCATGCATCCCTGTGTCTCTAATTAAGCCTTGCACTTCTGTCAAATCTCACTTCATGACATCTCTCACTCTGTTTAATCAAGGAGTGTACTGGAGACATTTTGACAACACAATTATCTAATGATAATAAATCTTCCTTTTCTTTCACTCTCATAAAGTGTAAAAAAAGTCATAAAGACTAAACACTACATAAAGCAGATACAGTTCTATCCTGCTGGGTCATCTAATCTAACAAAAAATTGTAGCCTTTTGTGCAAAAACTTACCCATAAAAATATAAAATACCAATACCCTCCATCAAGTCTATTTAAACAAAAAGTGATAATTTTATATTTAAATCTGTACTGTGCTGCACAAAATGAAAGCAATGTATTTAATTACATATATGGCAATAAAGGAGTCCAAAAATAAGTTTAACATCTGTAATTTTTGTTTCTGTAGGATCCTCCAATTTCTTGCCATGATGAGTAAAGTGGTAAAAAAAAACCCCATGAAACAGCTCATAGTATAATGAAAACTACTAATATATGTAGGTGTAAATATATAAAGCTACAGGTTTTTAAAATGGCATATTTTCTGCAATTTTGGCAGCAATTTCAAAACATCTATGGGGTCATTCAGACCTGATCGCTCGCTGGCTGTTTTTTTGCGGTCCTGCGTTCGCATAGTCGCCACCTACAGGGGAGTGTATTTTAGCTGTGCAAGTGTGTGATCGCATGTGCAACCGTGTGGTACAAAAAAACTTTGTGCAGTTTCTGATTTGCCCAGAACTTACTCAGCTGCTGCAATCACTTCAGCCTGTCCGGGGCCGGAATTGACGTCAGACACCCGCCCTGCAAATGTTTGGGAATGCATGCGTTTCCCCAACCACTCGGTGATAACAGTCAGTTGCCACCCACAAACGCCTTCTTCCTGTCAGTCACTTTGCGATCGGCTGTGCGAATGGATTCTTCATAAAACCCATCGCTTAGCAACGATCCGCTTTGTACCCGTGTGACGTACCTGCGCATTGCGGTTCATACGCATGCGCAGTTCTGACCTGATTGCAGTGCTGCAAAAAATGCTAGCGAGCGATCAGGTCTTAATGACCCCCTTATGTTTTTAGAGGCAGAACACACTGGGATTTTCACCAACAAACGAGTAACACATACAGTGGCTTGTAAAAGTATTCAACAAAACAGTAAATAGATTTGTCTGTTTTACAAATGACAGTTACACGGATTGTTCCAAAGGGATGATACTGTATCAGGTTCCCGGCACATGGGATGCCGGCAGTTGGAATACCGAAGCTCAAGTTCCTTACACCTACTAGGTAACTATGCTGCCCCTAATCCCTAACCTCCCAGGGTTGGACTGGCCCACAGGTGCACAGGGGAAATCCTCGGTGGGGCCCAATGCCTAGGGGCCCCAACTCCTCCTCTAGGGATCATGTTGCAGACTGTGCACTTGTAGTATATATTATACATATGTCACATAATACTGCACAGGACTAGGGGGGTAATTCTGAGTTGATCGAAGCAGGAACTTTGTTAGCAGTTGGGCAAAACCATGTGCACTGCTGGGGAGGCAGATATAACATGTGCAGAGAGAGTTAGATTTGGATGTGGTGAGTTCAATCTGCAATCTAAATTGCAGTGTAAAAATAAATCAGCCAGTATTTACCTTGCACAGAAACAAAATAACCCACCCAAACCTAACTCTCTCTGCAAATGTTATATCTGCCCCCCCCCCCCCCCCCCCCTGCAGTGCACATGGTTTTGCCCAACTGCTAAAAAATTTCCTGCTGATATCAACTTGGAATTACCCCCATGGCGTATTTTCTATAGGGCATTGCTGTTATTAATCTGGTATACTATCATGCATGCACTAGCAGTATTTACTATATACTATTTACTACAGTATATATATTTATCATTGGGCCCAGACCATGCACTCTCTAATGGTTAGCCAAACCTATGTGGCAGCTGGCCACACCCTTTTTGGAGACTGACCACACCCCTAAACACATGGGCCCCTACCATTGCATTACCCCGGTGGGCCCTTCATGTCCCAGTCTGACACTGCCTAACCCTAAACCTCCTTACCCGCAGCCTGACCCTAACCCTCCCCTCCCCCATGCGGCTTACCTCTCTGCACTTCCGGCAGGCCTTCATTCAGGATTCCGACGGCAGCATTGCAATCCATGTCAGGATCCCAGCATCGGGATTCCGAGTAGTGTCGAGATTCCGGTGATGGTACTCTGACTGTCGGGATCCTGAACACTGGGATCCTAACTGGATCCCGTTTCAAACAGTATTTTTACATTGAACCAGTAAACTCTTAAAGTAAATTTTGAAACTCATAAGTAATCACTTGTCTACAAATGTAGAAAACCAAAAGAAAATGCTGAAAATTACTACTTGCATAAGTATTCAAGCTCTGCAGTACTTGGTAGAATCACTTTTTGCTGGAATGTTATCTTTAAGTTTGCTTGGGTAAACTTTTACCAGGTTTGCACAGGATGGTAAAAAGCTGTGCGGGCCTGGGTACTTTTCAGAAATGTGGCCTTATTGCAGTGATGCTGAACAGGAGGGCATTGTATGCCCCTCAGCCAGAAATAAATCCAAGGGCCCCATCCCCATCATGCACAGGCAGCGGAGACTGCTGCTGCTCAGGCCCACTGCAGCCCAGCACACAGCAGCATGTGCTAGGTTGGGGAGAGCGGTTGCTGTTGCTGACAGGTAAGAGGGGAGCGGTGGCAGATCTGGGCCTTTGTAGTTTATCACTATAGTGTCTATCTATAAAAAATGGTAAGTAAAAATAACTCTAACACCAATGCTATTTCAAAATGAAAATTATACTTTATTTCCCTAACATAAAGCAAGACATTAAAAATGAACCGTATAGGAAAGATCCTTACTTATTCCAATAGGATCAGAAAAAATGATGATGATAATAATAATAATAAATAAATAAAAGTTTTGGTTAGTGAATCCTAATACCGGTATACTAAATACAGACAAAACAGCCACATACAACATAAAACATAAAAAAACAGTGATACACTAGATGAGCGAATTACTCACTGGATGGGTATTTGTAATCCTCAGGATAGTAATGGTCAGTCTTGGGATGTAAGAACAGGTGCTGTAATATAATCACCTATCAGGCCGGAAATTGTCCCATCAGGTTCCCCAGATGATACCAGCCAAAACGTTGTCCTTCCGGTATGAATATACACAGGTCACTCTCAGTGGGATAACCAGGTCCTCAGTCTAGATAACCATGAAGCTCAAACCTGGTTATCCCACTGAGAGTTTTATAGATAGACACTATAGTGATAAACTACAGAGAATACACTTGATGAAATTAGCGCTGGGAGATATTCTTTTATTTGGTACTAATTGTGAGGGTAGTGGAAATCCTCATCTCTCCTACTTAGCAGCTTAAGTCTATCAAGTGAGGCATATAAGCGCAGTCCTCTATCCCTTTTTGTTTACGTAGATCTGGGCCTTTGCGCAGCCTCTCCAACAAGCCTGAGCCTGGATAATTACTACTTACCCACCCAGCTCTTGGTGGCCCTGGATTTGCACACTGATTGTCCTGAAAGGTGAATTTCTCATAAGCTTTAGTTTTTCTAGCAGACTGAAGCAGCTTGTCTTGCAGTATCTCCTTGTATTTTTAATAATCTATAGCTCCTTAAATTTTAACAAGATGCCCAGTCCCCACTGTGGAAAAGTATTGCCTAAATATAATGCTGCCGCCCCCATTATGATGCTTGAGGACGGGAAGCTTCTTTTTGTCTGATCACAAAGCTTTTTCCCACATTTTAGCTGGGTCACTGGTATTTTTTTGCAGACATCAGATGCACTTTTATGTGGTTATTCATCAGTATGGTTCCTGTTTTTAATGGGAGGGGGGGCGCCAAGGAAACATTCGGCCTGGGCACCACAAGGTCTAGAACCGGCCCAGTGTTGTGTATTGTAATTATTTTATTGCCACAAGAAAAGCAGTATATGCTAAGTATACTCTTGCAAATAGATCACTTTTTATAAACTGTTAACCTAAACTACTCAAGGCGATCATTCACAGGCATATAGCAGAAGTCTGTGACTAGGCTGTCCAGATCTGGCCACTTGCTGCTTGGGCGGTAAGGTCAGTTTCTATGGAGTCCAGTTAGTTTGGTCAGACGTTGTCAGATCTACAGTAGGTGATTTCTGGGTTGCATTTCCTGACAGTACCGCTCAACATTCGATTGACCCCAATCAGACGCTGAATAGGACTGACAGTTGTTTTTGTCTGAGATACAGAGAGTTTGCAGAGAGTTTGAACTCAAATGTTTGTGTGTGCGTTTGGCCAACTTTAGAACTGTAATATCTGATAACAGAGATCAATAGCTTGCTCCTGGGTCCATAGCAAGGTATAAATAATATGTAAAAGTATAACATTTTGAGTATATATTCTGAGTATAAAATCTTTTAAATATGTGTTTGCAAATGTTAAAACTAGGGGCCTGATTCAGGTTTGTAAGTAAAGCAAAACATCACACAATTGGGCAAAGCCATGTTGCACTGCAGGTGGGGCAGATGTAACATGTGCAGAAAGATTTAGATTTTGGTGGGTTATATTGTTTCTGTGCAGGGTAAATACTGGCTGCTTTTGCATGTAGCCCATAAATGTTAGACAGCTTTATTTTTACACTGCAATTTAGATTTCAGTTTGAACACACTGCACCCAAATCTAACTCTCTCTGCACATGTTACATCTGCCCCACCTGCAGTGCAGCATTGTTTTGCCCAGTTGGGTGCTTTTTTGCTTTGCTGACAAAACTGAATCACACAAATTAATTGTCACCCAGTTATTTAGGTATTTATCCCCACAGGGTGTAGAACTGTGAAGGTCTAAACTATCATTGAAGTAAAGTTTAGACTGACAGTTTAATATAGGGCAATAACAGTGACAGCATCAATATCCATGATTACGGCAGAGTATAAGCGGCCTGTGACTGCCTGAATCACAGGTGTTTACTAACATGTCATAGGAAAGAGAAGCCACCATCACTCAAATTTCAGGTCTGATTCTAAGTCTCATGAAAAGTCGCTGTAGGTGTGAGCAGCTGCGTCAGCCTGTTTTATTGCTTTATCCTAATGAGAGTATCCATTCAAGTAATGTGGGGATTGTGCACATTCACATGGAAACCAGTGTCACCCATTCATTTTATGCCACCACAGCCATTATCATTATTATTATTATTATTATCCTTTATTTATATGGTGCCACAAGGGATCTGCAGCGCCCAGTTACAGAGTACATAAACACAAGAGCAAAACAAGAATACAGTGATTTACAGTTCAAGATAATATAGGACAAGTACAGGGTATATAAACATATATGCATCCAGTGTCAGACTGGGGTATGAAGGGCCCACCGGGGGGGGGGGATGCAGTTGTAGGGGCCCATGTTTATGGGTATGGCCAGCGACCATAAAGGCTAGCCAACCATTAAAGAGTATATAGTCTGAGCCCCTTGATTAATATATATAGTAAATACTGCTAGTCCATGCATGATCATGAACCAGATTAATGACTACAGGCACTGTAGAACTAGAAAATACACCATAGTCTGGTGCAGTATAATGTGACATACTGTATGTGACATATGTATAATGTATAATTCAAGTGCAAAGTCTGGAACCTGATCCATAGAGGAGGGGATAATCCTTCAGGCAGAGGGGCCTATCAGGGATTCCTCTGTACCTCTGTGGTCCAGACTGACCCTGGTTCTGTGCAGTATAAGGTAGCATATGTATAATGTATTTCAAGTGCATAGTCTGCAACCTGATCTTTAGAGGAGGAGGTGGGCCCCCAGGCAGAGGGGCCCACTGAGGGTTTCCCCTGTACCCCTGTGGGCCAGTCCAACCCTGCCTGCATCAGCGGACAACACAGAAATAAGTATTAGGCTAGCAGAAAACCCAAGGGATTTGGTGCCTTTGAAGGGAGTATGGAATAGAAGAAGGTTTAAGTAAGAGAAGGAAAGGCACATAAGGGAATAGGGCCCTGCTTGTGATACGGGATCTCGGCAGTCACAATGCCGATGGCAGAATCCCAACAGACATTGAAATGCCACTGCCGGAATATCGGCACCACAGGCTTTTCTCCCTCTGTGGGTGTCCACGACACCCATAGAGGGAGAATAGATCCTGCGGCAAGTGCAGCGAGCCACCATGCCCGCAGTGTGATGAGCGCAGCAAGCCCGCAAGGGCTTTCGAGCACTTGCCCGCTGCCGACATACTGGTGGCCGGGATCCCGCTGTCAGGATCATGACAGCTGGGATCCTGGCCACCGGTAAAAGGTATGTATTCCCTTACATTCACTAGTATCTGCAATTGTGCCAGCGCCATGCTAGGTGCATACAGGCTAAGGCCTCCCTCAGTGTGTATGCCCCAAAGCGATAGCGATGCGCGGCCCCGCGCGGCGCTATCGCCGGTACTAGATTGGCCTGCATGCAGGCCAAATCTAGTTAGATCCAGTTAGTCTCCCCCGCGCCCCCCTCCCCTCGCTCAGCATACATCGCGCTGTGTGCTGAGCCGGGGAGAGATGTATGCTGAGCGTTCTGTGCTAGATCGCTCAGCATACATCTCTGGGGAAAATCGCCCGGTGTGTACGGCCCTTAAGATGTGGCTCAGAATAGGATGCACAAATATGCATAAAGTCGCTTCTGTGGATGCGCTGTATTAAAAAATGCACCTTTTGAGTCCGAGAAGAGCGATACGTGTGTCTCAGAATCAGCTCCTTTGGGTGGAGATGAGGACCACAAATAATCACTTTGAGGTTGAGATGTATGAAAGCTTTTTTTGCAGTCAAACCTCCGAAAATGCAGTTTTCTGAAGTCTGGCCAATTTTTTGCATATGCACCAAGCTCCAGAATGCAATGTATTCCGGAGCTTGGAATCTGTTGGTAACACCATCTTTATATGGCATTATCCAGTAGATGCCTAAGGGCTTCTTATCACATTCCGCTCTGAGAGGTATCCAATCGAATCCCTCCCAGGTCCCCGTGCAGTGCTTGCATCATAAAATATATGCGCAGATGGACTTCCGGGTCTGAAACCCGGTAGTCCCCACACCACATAGGACATCTCTCGTCCTAGTCCTAGTCGTAAATGTTCATGCACGCGGTGTTAATAAACGCTAATATGCATGTGATTGGAGGAGGGAGGCATCCCATGCATCCTGCCCTTTGGCTTTCTTCTAAAGGCCACATTCACAGACAGCTAAAGAAATAAGAGCACAATGAAAATACAAAATATTAGGTAATACAATTACATATACAGTAAAAATGAAAAGATACTTAAACCTGCTTTGAAGAGAAAGATAAATACAGTACATTTATCTGCCCCATCAATCTAACTCCAGGAGTCTCCTGGTAAAAAGGTAATGATAGAGCAGTGTTCATCTCGATCATTAGCGCTGAGGGGGGTTATCACATTTATTTATCATGATACATCAGAATTGTGCTCACAGAGTGGTGTAATGCTGAGAACCTCCAATGGCAGCTTCTTAGTAATACAGCTGTATTGTGTTCAGTGCTCCAGCCTTACTGAGCAACTCAAACAGGAAATAAAGATACTGCACACTTAATAATACCATTAATATTATTCTTGATGGTAAAGGATCTGTGCGACTACTTTTTAGAAAAGAATATTTATTATAATTTAAAAACATACGTAAATTGTTTTGCTTCAGGCAAGAAAAATTGCAATTTATTAAAGTGCCTTTTTTTTTCATTTACGCACACAGTACAGATCTTGTGTATTAAATAGTCCATCAAAAACACAGCATGCTTTAGTTTGTTTTTCTGGGAATCAAAATGGCTGGAAAAAAATAATATCTATTTAAGAAAAATGAATTATATGATCAATAAAATATGTAACATAGCATAAGGTTTCTTGTTGACAAGTGTTATAACATCTACAGTGTTATTCACAAACATTGAGCGATTAGATTGCATCAGCGTTCGGTACAGCCACACGTTAAACCATTTGCTGCTTCACTGAAGCTATGTGTTCGATTTCACAATATAACAATATCAGTCTGTGCATGCTTCATTAAATTTGGTATCACTGTAAACTCAGCGTACTGATCCCCTCTGATGTAAAATTGTGATTTAGAAAAGACTCAGCTGTACTCCAATGGGGCACTGCCAATAACTACGTCTTCTTCCCATCTGTATATATCCTCTAGCGTTTCTAGACTGACCCCACTCCTTGCATAAAGCTAAGTTGACAAAGCAGCTTGGAGCTAGAGAACGGGCTAAGCAAAGAGTGTCTAATGATGTGGGTGCCTGGAAGTCGGAGAGACGGAAAGTACAAAGCCTTTGGGAAACTGGGGAATGATGTAAAGCAAGGAGTTCCTAATTTAAAGCACTAATCATCCCATGTTCGTCTATTAGAGCTCAGTAAAAGAACAGAGGAACGCTTCCTTTGCCAGCAAATAACTAACATTTGTATGCTAATTTACTATTTCCATTGTGTCAGCATCTGGTGATGGTTGAAGCAGACAGAACTGGAGTCTGGTTCCGTACTGTGCTATGTTATATGTAGTAAGAGTCTGGATTTTAGGAGAGGTGCAGAACCCTTCATTATAAACACGGTGAAATGGATCTATATAGACAAAAGCTTCAATGACCTTACCGAGGTTGAGGGATTAAAGATTATGGGAGGATTTAATCATGATGTTGTCTGGTAAATGTGAATACAGAGATGTGATATAATCTGACTCCGATAGTATGATCACAAATGATAAACTATCTTATAACTGTCTGCAGCTATTATATTGTTAGTCTCTAAGTTTGTGATCCACCTAACTGCCTACAGCTCAAACATACTTGCAAAACATCAGTAAACTCTCCCTTACTCCCTGGCAGAGCAGGTAGTTATAGCCATTGACCATCTTTGGTTTCCTTCCAATGGTGAATAGTTTTACCATAGATGGGGGAGGTCCAATGGCAAAGTCCCATTGAAATTAGGTACTGCCAAGAGTGTACTGCCACACCATGCGCATGGTGTGGCAGTACACTCTTGGCAGTACCTAAACCATTAAAGGTTTAACCATCAATGGTTACCCCGATGGTTAAAAATCATGGACCATTGATAATTAATCCAGCAAAGTCTGTCCCTAGAGCAGAGTGTTGGAAATGGTTTTTATGCTGGTATTGCTATGGCAAAGTTGTATAGTCACACACCAGTGGATGACTCAAACTATGAACATCCCAGTTACTTAAAAAGTGGTATTAGTTTATTGATTTATAGCCGATACAGCCATACTCACTGTTACATGTACAGTACTTTGGTGATAGAACGGAAGTAAAGTGAAGCGGTGTTTCATACAGCTCACCAGCCAGGTGCTCCTACCATGTCACTATGCACAGTCACACACTGTCCAGTTGGCGAAGAGAAAAAAACAAGGTTTGTTGGCGCTGGGCAGGTCTGTGTGGGTATACACCCTGGGATTTAGCAGCCACCTGGTGAGGGGGTAGCCAGCCTCCTCAAACAGTAACCAAATACACAGAAAATCCAGGTAGGTGCTTAGTCCAATGATGCAACCAATTAAGTATAAAAAACACACAATTTATTACAAAACAAAAATAAAAAACAATATAAAACCACTGATATAGACCAAAAAGTATATTATTAATTCAACCTGAGGCCTATAATGCCTCTGTTAAATATACCGTGCACATATAATATGCAAAAGAGTTTCGCTGATAGAATAAAGTTTAAAAATTAAACGCTGATGTTCATATATAGGAGATTTATCAGAATAATTCTGTCAGTCCCTTAATGCTCAGTAAACAGCCCACAGTATTAGTATGAATCAATCCTCCGGCTGATTAGTTCTATCTGTGACCATGCAAAAGTGTGTCCTGAATCAGTATGGACTCGGAGTAGGAATTGTCCATCCACTTATACCTCCACTAAGTCCATAGAGTGAGTATACAGGGATATACTAGGCGTTGGTAACTATTCACTTCATACGCGTTGGCTGTCCTTTCGTCACAGAATCGGTAGTGCAGAGCTGCTCAGTATCACCCTCTGCACAGGTGAATCAGCTGTTAGCGGCGTGGTCTGCTGTGTGCTGTTCCCCGTCGTGCAACAAATACACTGGTGCTGGCTGCCTCTGCGGCACAGAGCCGATGATACAGAGCCGCTCCGTGTCACCCTTTGCACGGGTGAATAGGCTGTTGCGGCTCACTGTAGATGCACGGTGCCACCGTCTCGTATTCCCAGCACGAAAGGGGTAGATGTCAGAAGCACGGGGTATCTGGACTTGGCCAAGGTGGGAGGGAGTGAGTGATAAAGTCTCTCCACAGTCACAGTTGAACACTCACCGGCAGTTGTTGTGATGGACAGTCAGCTATTGGAGGTGATATCTTTTTCTGTGGGTACTGCGGGTATCAGCGATCCCTCTTTATCAAGAGGCAGAGTGTTCTACTCTGAGAATTGCTTTCAGTCTTATATATCCTGTGTTTGTAATTATCGTGAACAGGTGTGTCTAAAATCTTAATTCAGGTGTGATAGAGACATTGCTCTTATACAGCAACAGATATTTTGCTCAGAGTCTCCCTTTAAATGGTCTATTCTTTTACAGGTTTATAATATTAAAACTATATTTAAACAAATCATAATGTTAATGTTAATACCAATATTATAATGCAATGCGCCAGAACAACTCAAATCAAATTCGATATCATTGTCAGTAGAAGAAAAATAAGATTTTAAACCTACCGGCAAATCTTTTTCTCGTAGTCCGTAGAGGATGCTGGGACTCCGTAAGGACCATGGGGATAGACGGGCTCCGCAGGAGACATGGGCACTTTAAGAAAGACTTTGGATCTGGGTGTGCACTGGCTCCTCTCTCTATGCCCCTTCTCCAGACCTCAGTTAGAGAAACTGTGCCCAGAGGAGACAGACAGTACGAGGAAAGGATTTTTGTTAATCTAAGGGCAAGATTCATACCAGCCACACCAATCACACCGTATAACCTGTGATATACTATCTAGTTAACAGTATGAAACAACAACATATCATCGGTCCAAAACCGACGAAACTATAACATAACCCTTATGAAAGCAATAACTATATACAAGTCTTGCAGAAGTAGTCCGCACTTGGGACGGGCGCCCAGCATCCTCTACGGACTACGAGAAAAAGATTTACAGGTAGGTTTAAAATCTTATTTTCTCTAACGTCCTAGAGGATGCTGGGACTCCGTAAGGACCATGGGGATTATACCAAAGCTCCCAAACGGGTGGGAGAGTGGGGATGACTCTGCAGTACCGATTGAGCAAACAGGAGGTCCTCCTCAGCCAGGGTATCAAACTTACAGAACTTTGCAAAGGTGTTTGACCCCAACCAAGTAGCAGCTCGGCACAGCTGTAGTGCCGAGACCCCTCGGGCAGCCGCCCAAGACGAGCCCACCTTCCTAGTGGAATGGGCCTTAACCGATTTTGGTAACGGCAATCCTGACGTAGAATGCGCCTGCTGAATCGTGTTACAGATCCAGCGAGCAATAGTCTGCTTTGAAGCAGGGCCGCCAACCTTGTTGGCTGCATACAGGACAAACAGTGCTTCTGTTTTTCTGATCCTAGCCATTCTGGCCACGTAAATCTTCAAAGCCCTGACCACATCAAGGGACTCGGAATCCTCCAAGTCACGTGTAGCCACAGGCACGACAATAGGTTGGTTCATATGAAAGGATGAGACCACCTTAGGTAGGAATTGAGGACGGGTCCGCAATTCCGCTCTATCCATATGGAAAACCAGATAGGGGCTTTTATGTGATAAAGCCGCTAATTCCGAAACTCGCCTAGCCGAAGCCAAGGCTAACAAAATGACCACCTTCCAAGTGAGATATTTCAACTCTACTGTTTTAAGTGGTTCAAACCAATGTGACTTAAGAAAACTTAACACCACGTTAAGGTCCCAAGGCGCCACCGGAGGTACAAAAGGAGGCTGAATATGCAGTACTCCCTTCACAAAAGTCTGTACTTCAGGCAGAGAGGCCAATTCCTTTTGAAAGAAAATGGATAGGGCCGAAATCTGAACTTTAATGGAGCCTAATTTTAGTCCCAAATTCACTCGTTTGTAGGAAGTGAAGAAAACGGCCTAGATGGAATTCTTCCGTAGGAGCATTCCTGGCCTCCCACCAAGAAACATATTTTCTCCATATTCGGTGATAATGTTTAGATGTCACGTCTTTCCTAGCCTTTATTAGCGTAGGAATGACCTAATCTGGAATACCTTTTTCAGCTAGGATCCGGCGTTCAACCGCCATGCCGTCAAACGCAGCCGCGGTAAGTCTTGGAACAGACAGGGACCCTGTTGCAACAGGTCCTGTCTTAGAGGAAGAGGCCGCGGATCTTCTGTGAGCATTTCCTGCAGATCCGGATACCAGGTCCTTCGTGGCCAATCTGGAACAATGAGTATTGTTCTCACTCCTCTTTTTCTTATTATTCTCAACACCTTGGGTATGAGAGGAAGAGGAGGAAATACATAGACCGACTGGAACACCCACGGTGTCACTAGGGAGTCCACAGCTACCGCCTGAGGGTCTCTTGACCTGGCGCAATACCTTTGTAGCTTTTTGTTGAGACGGGACGCCATCATGTCTATTTGGGGCAGTCCCCACCGACTTGCAATCTGTGCGAAGACTTCCTGATGAAGTCCCCACTCTCCCGGATGCAGGTCGTGTCTGCTGAGGAAGTCTGCTTCCCAGTTGTCCACTCCCGGAATGAACACTGCTGACAGTGCGCTTACATGATTCTCCGCCCAGCGAAGAATTCTGGTGGCTTCCGCCATCGCCACTCTGCTACTTGTGCCGCCTTGGCAGTTTACATGAGCTACTGCGCTGACGTTGTCTGACTGGATCAGAACTGGTCGGTCGCGAAGTAAGGTCTCCGCTTGACGTAGGGTGTTGTATATGGCCCTTAGTTCCAGGATGTTGATGTGAAGACAAGTCTCTTGACTTGACCAAAGGCCTTGGAAATTTCTTCCCTGTGTGACTGCTCCCCAACCTCGGAGGCTCGCGTCCGTGGTCACCAGGATCCAATCCTGAATGCCGAACCTGCGGCCCTCAAGAAGGTGAACACTCTGCAGCCACCACAGGAGAGATACCCTGGCCCTGGGGGACAGGGTGATCCGCTGAAGCATGTGCAGATGTGACCCGGACCATTTGTCCAATAGGTCCCATTGGAAAGTCCTTGCATGGAACCTGCTGAAGGGAATGGCTTCGTATGTCGCCACCATTTTTCCCAGGACTTGAGTGCAATGATGTACTGACACTTGTTTCGGCTTCAACAGGTTCTTGACTAGAGTCATGAGTTCCTGCGCTTTTTCTATCGGAAGAAAAACCCTTTTCTGGTCTGTGTCCAGAATCATGCCCAAGTAGGATTCAGCTGCGACTTTGGAATATTGAGAATCCAGCCGTGTCGCTGTAACACCTTCAGTGAAAGGGATACACTGTTCTGCAACTTCTCCCGTGATCTCGCTTTTATGAGGAGATCATCCAAGTACGGGATAATTGTGACACCCTGCTTGCGCAGAAGCACCATCATTTCCGCCATTACCTTGGTGAAAATTCTCGGGGCCGTGGAAAGCCCAAACGGCAACGTCTGAAATTGGTAATGACAATCCTGTACCGCAAATCTCAGGTACGCCTGATGAGGAGGATATATGGGAACATGCAGGTATGCATCCTTTATGTCCAGAGATACCATAAAATCCCCCCCTTCCGGGCTGGCGATGACCGCTCTGAGCGATTCCATCTTGAACTTGAACCATTTTAAGTAAAGGTTCAGGGATTTTAAATTCAAAATGGGTCTGACCGAACCGTCCGGTTTTGGGACCACAAACAGAGTTGAGTAGTACCCCTTCCCTCTCTGAAGCAGGGGAACCTCGGCCACCACTTGTTGAAGACACAATTTGTGAATCGCATGTAACACTATCTCCCTTTCCAGGGGAGAAGTTGGTACCTCTTCGAATTCCAGCTCGTATCCCTGGGAAACAATTTCTATTGCCCAGGGATCCACCTGTGAGTGAACCCAGATGTGGCTGAAAAGTCGAAGACGTGCCCCCACTGGAGCGGACTCCACCATGCGGTGGATTTTGCAGAGGCCAGGGAGGACTTCTGTTCCTGGGAACTAGCTGTGTTGTGCAGCTTTTTTCCTCTGCCCTTACCCCTGGCAAGAAAGGACGATCCACGTACTCTTTTGCTTTTATTTGAACGAAAGGACTGCATTTGATAATGAGGCGCTTTCTTAGATTGTGAGGGAATATAAGGCAAAAAATTAGATTTACCTGCCGTAGCTGTGGAGACGAGGTCCGAGAGGCCCTCTCCAAACAATTCCTCACCCTTGTAAGGCAAAAACTCCATATGCCTCTTTGAGTCGGCATCACCTGTCCACTGTCGGGTCCATAAGACTCGCCTAGCAGAAACAGACATAGCGTTTATTCTGGAACCCAGTAAACTAATGTCTCTTTGAGCATCCCTCATATATAAGACAGCATCTTTTATATGCCCTAGGGTCATTAAAATGGTATCCTTATCAAGGGTCTCAATATCCGCTGATAAGGAATCTCTCCATGCTGCTACAGCACTACAATCCCAGGCCGACGCAATTGCCGGTCTGAGTAACGTACCAGAATGTGTGTAAATGGACTTCAAGGTAACCTCCTGCTTGCGGTCAGCAGGATTCTTGAGGGTAGCCGTATCTTGGGATGGAAGCGCTATCTTTTTTGATAAGCGTGTCAAAGCTTTGTCTACCCTAGGGGAGGATTCCCACCGTATTCTGTCCTGTGACGGGAAAGGATACGCTAATAGAATCCTTTTGGGAATCTGCAGTTTTTTGTCTGGAGTTTCCCACGCTTTTTAGCATAATTCGTTCAGCTCATGTGAAGAGGGAAAGGTGACCTCAGGTTTCTTTCCCTTATACATGTGTACCCTCGTGTCAGGGACAGGGGGTTCCTCAGTGATATGCAAAACATCTTTAATTGCGATAATCATATATCGAATACATTTAGCCACCCTTGGCTGCAATTTTGCATCATCGTAGTCGACACTGGAGTCTGAATCCGTGTCGGTATCTGTGTCAACTATTTGGGATAGTGGGCGCTTCTGAGACCCCGAAGATCCCGGCGACATTGGGACAGACATGGGTTGACTCCCTGACTGTACCCTAGCTTCAGCTTTGTCTAATCTTTTGTGCAATAAATTAACATTAGCACTTAAAACATTCCACATATCCATCCAGTCAGGTGTCGGCGCTGCCGACGGAGACCTAACATTCATACACTCCTCCTCCTCCTTAGGTGAGCCTTCAACCTCAGACATGTCGACACACACGTACCGACACACCACACACACACACACAGGGAAGCTCTTTTCTGAAGACAGGTTCCCCACCAGGCCCTTTGGAGAGACAGAGAGAGAGTATGCCAGCACACACCCCAGCGCTATATGACCCAGGAAAAAACACAGAATGTTTACCCAGTAGCGCTTTTGTAGCATGTATATGCGCCAATTATGTGCCCCCCCTCCCTCTACTTTAAAACCCTCTTTCACCGTGTGTCAAGCAGGGGAGAGTCCGGGAAGCTTCCTCTCAGCGGTGCTGTGGAGAAAAATGGCGCTGGTGAGTGCTGAGGGAGAAGCCCCGCCCCCTCGGCGGCGGACTTTTGTCCCGCTCAAATTTCTTAATAACATGGTGGGGGCTCTTTTTATACATGTACAGTGCCCAGATGTACATGTATATATGTGTATTTGCCACAGGAGGTTTTTATTGCTGCCCAGGGCGCCCCCCCCCCTGCGCCCTGCACCCTTACAGTGACCGATGTGTGTGAGGTGAATGGGAGCAATGGCGCACAGCTTCACTGCTGTGCGTTACCTCTATGAAGATCAAGGTGTCTTCTGCCGCCTCTGAAGTCTTTTCCTCACATACTCACTCGGCTTCTATCTTCCGGCTCTGCGAGGAGGACGGCGGCGCGGCTCTGGGACGGACGGCGAGGGTGAGACCTGCGTACCGATCCCTCTGGAGCTAATGGTATCCGGTAGCCTAAGAAACAGAGCCCTGAAACTCAGAGAAGTGGGTCTGTTTCTCTCTCCTCAGTCCCTCAATGCAGGGAGCCTGTTGCCAGCAGGCTCCCTGAAAATAAAAAACCTAACTAAAATACTTCCTTTTACAGGAAACTCAGGAGAGCTCCCTGAAAGCACCCAGTCTCCACTGGGCACAGTATCAAACTGAGGTCTGGAGGAGGGGCATAGAGGGAGGAGCCAGTGCACACCCAGATCCAAAGTCTTTCTTAAAGTGCCCATGTCTCCTGCGGAGCCCGTCTATCCCCATGGTCCTTACGGAGTCCCAGCATCCTCTAGGACGTTAGGGAAATAGTTTTTTATATATATATATATATATATATAAACACAACAATGCGCAAAAACACAGATACTATATCCCTTTAAGGAGAAACAATATATATTCCTACTCAGGGTCCATACTGATTCAGAACTGTCCAGTTGGCCCCTGCACATGCTCAGTAGCCATCTTGGGTTATGGAGCCTCCGTGGAGAACAGGAAGACTGGAGTCTATGCAGTATCACACTCCTCTTTAAACACAGGGGTATATTTACTAAGCTCCCGATTTTGACCGAGATGCCGTTTTTTCTTCAAAGTGTCATCTCGGTTAATCTCGGTCATTTACTAAACACTAATCACGGCAGTGATGAGGGCATTCGTAATTTTTTTGCTAGTTCAGGTAAAAAATTACGAATGAATACACCATCGGTCAAATTACGCCTGTTTAGATATGAATCTCGGTCATTTACTAAGAAGTGCAAAGCAAAAAAACACAAAACACTGCCGTGAAAAATTACAACTCGTAAAAAAGTCCTAAAAAAAAACAGACCTGCTTTTTTTTTCCGTGATTTGAGATGCATGCAGGGATCCATGAGATCCGTGCATGTATATCAGTGGGAAGGGGTGGGAAAGTGCTTATTTTTGCCAAAAAAATTGCGTGGGGTCCCCCCTCCTAAGCATAACCAGCCTCGGGCTCTTTGAGCCGATCCTGGTTGCAGAAATATGGGGAAAAAAATGACAGGGGTTCCCCCATATTTAAGCAACCAGCATCGGGCTCTGCGCCTGGTCCTGGTCCCAAAAATACGGGGGACAAAAAGAGTAGGGGTCCCCCGTATTTTTAAAACCAGCACCGGGCTCCACTAGCTGGACAGATAATGCCACAGCCGGGGGTCACTTTTATACAGCGCCCTGCGGCCGTGGCATCAAAAATCCAACTAGTCACCCCTGGCCGGGGTACCCTGGGGGAGTGGGAACCCCTTCAATCAAGGGGTCCCCCCCCCCAGCCACCCAAGGGCCAGGGGTGAAGCCCGAGGCTGTCCCCCCCCATCCAATGGGCTGCGGATGGGAGGGCTGATAGCCTTTGTTGTAAAATAAAAGATATTGTTTTTAGTAGCAGTACTACAAGTCCCAGCAAGCCTCCCCCGCATGCTGGTACTTGGAGAACCACAAGTACCAGCATGCGGCGGAAAAACGGGCCCGCTGGTACCTGTAGTACTACCACTAAAAAAATACCCAAAAAAACACAAGACACACACACCGTGAAAGTATAATTTTATTACATACATACACACATACATACATACTTACCTTATGTTCTCACGCAGGTCGGTCCTCTTCTCCAGTAGAATCCAAGGGCTACCTGTTGAAGAAATTCTACTCACCAGATCCATGGGTCCAGGCTCCTCGGCAAATCCAGGGTTAATCCACGTACTTGAATAAATAAAAAAAAACGGTGTCCCGACCACGAACTGAAAGGGGACCCATGTTTGCACATGGGTCACCTTCCCACGAATGCCAGAAACCCACTTTGACTTCTGTCTAAGTGGGTTTCTTCAGCCAATCAGGGAGTGCCACGTTGTAGCACTCTCCTGATCAGCTGTGTGCTGCTGTCCTCACTGACAGGCGGCACACGGCAGTGTTACAATGTAGCGCCTATGCGCTCCATTGTAACCAATGCTGGGAACTTTCTGCTCAGCGGTGACGTCACTTTAGGTCAACCGCAGGGCAGAAAGTTCCCATCATTGGTTACAATGTAGCGCATAGGCGCTACATTGTAACACTGCCGCGTGCTGCCTGTCAGTGAGGACAGCAGCACACAGCTGATCAGGAGAGTGCTACAACATGGCACTCCCTGATTGGCTGAAGAAACCCACTTAGACAGAAGTCAAAGTGGGTTTCTGGCATTCGTGGGAAGGTGACCCATGTGCAAACATGGGTCCCCTTTCAGTTCGTGGTCGGGACACCGTTTTTTTTTATTTATTCAAGTACGTGGATTAACCCTGGATTTGCCGAGGAGCCTGGACCCATGGATCTGGTGAGTAGAATTTCTTCAACAGGTAGCCCTTGGATTCTACTGGAGAAGAGGACCGACCTGCGTGAGAACATAAGGTAAGTATGTATGTATGTGTGTATGTATGTAATAAAATTATACTTTCACGGTGTGTGTGTCTTGTGTTTTTTTGGGTATTTTTTTAGTGGTAGTACTACAGGTACCAGCGGGCCCGTTTTTCCGCCGCATGCTGGTACTTGTGGTTCTCCAAGTACCAGCATGTGGGGGAGGCTTGCTGGGACTTGTAGTACTGCTACTAAAAACAATATCTTTTCATTATCACAAATGGCTATCAGCCTCCCCATCCGCAGCCCATTGGATGGGGGGGGACAGCCTCGGGCTTCACCCCTGGCCCTTGGGTGGCTGGGGGGGGGGGACCCCTTGATTGAAGGGGTCCCCACTCCCCCAGGGTACCCCGGCCAGGGGTGACTAGTTGGATTTTTGATGCCACGGCCGCAGGGCACTGTATAAAAGTGACCCCCGGCTGTGGCATTATCTGTCCAGCTAGTGGAGCCCGGTGCTGGTTTTAAAAATACGGGGGACCCCTACTCTTTTTGTCCCCCGTATTTTTGGAACCAGGACCAGGCGCAGAGCCCGATGCTGGTTGCTTAAATATGGGGGAACCCCTGTCAATTTTTTCCCCATATTTCTGCAACCAGGATCGGCTCAAAGAGCCCGAGGCTGGTTATGCTTAGGAGGGGGGACCCCACGCATTTTTTTTTGGGATTTTACATTGTTTAATTAAAAAAAAAAAAAATAAGAACCCCAGCACGGATCACACAGATCCGGCCGAGATTGATTGTAAAAAAAAACGGCAGTGTTTTGCTAATCACTGCCGTAAAAATAGGTAAAAAAAAACGAATGACATCGACATCGGAAGCCAAGAAAAATACGAATACGACAGCTTAGTAAATCCATCGTAATCAATTCAAAAAGTTGCAGTTTTACACTGTCGATGTCATTCGTGATTGAACTTTGACCTATTTTCGGAAATTACGAATCTTAGTAAATATACCCCACAGAGAGCTTTTCCTAAACCATAATGTAATGCCTAGCTTTGAAACATTATGTCACAGGGGCAGGTCCATAATGACACAGATCACAACGTCATGCCCACTGCACTGGCACTTGGATCTTCCCTCTGGAAACTCCCAGAGGTGGCTTCCTAAAAGGGTGCAAATAGAGTACAAATTTAATATAGCGTATAATAAAGTCATGCAGTCCACATATGTTCAGAAGCTTCTGCAATATAAAAACTGTCACAGCACAACCATGCTACTAAATGTGCCACTAGGTCAGGTAATATTTGCTTGATATTATTTATAGGGTTAAAGAAATTTTAGATCTTACTTCATTTTGTATAGAATAAATTTCCAGCTAACATTATTTCTTATCAGCATACACTGTTCTAAGTTGAAGGACTAAAGTCTCTGCTGTGATGCAGACAATACATCCTGGAGGAGGGAGGGGATGTAGCTTTTACAGGGTTCAACACCTCATTACATAATATACGCATGCTGGAACCGCCCAGCTTTAACATTACATGCTACTTTATGGCCATAGCCTGGCTTGCAATTCCCTACTCCATAAGACAAATGGTTCTTTACATGAGAACACACATATGGGACCGGAGCTATGTCGTTTAGAAGATGAAGGATTCCAGGCTGTAAATTTTGCGCTGGGGCCATGAAAGTGGCAGTTATGCCAGATGATCATTTTAATTAATTTGATGGAGGGTTATATACGGGAAGGATTATTCATCAGGTGACCATGGGGCAGGAATGTGACAATATTTCCTGCTGTGTGAAAGGACAGAATACTCAGCGTAAAAAAGATGTGGCTAGCGGATGGATTTGGTTTAGCCAGTGCTTGGGTTCCTGCTTGTCCAAATACATCCAAAATGCATATCTTATCTATTATTCGCTATTGTAATATATAGTTATGAAAAACACACTTGAATCAGCTTATTTCACTTACCACTATTTACTCAAACCTGCCTAAATAAACACAGTACGTGGACTTTTCTTCCTGCTGTGACACAGTGCTCCGTCAGTAGTGCCCTTATGAATAGCAGTGCTACTCTGTATTTAGTAGAATGGGCCCGATACTGAGTTGAATGTACACCAGTTTGTGGAGCACATCTGGCTTGTAATTGCACTGCGCATGCTGCAGAACCAAGTGTACATAAGTACGGATGATGGAGCGTCGTACACTTTTCAGTCACACACTTATGACTGATGGCATGTAAATGACCTGTAGTGGGGAGTTCTCATGTAGGTAGGAGCGGATTGAGTGAGAGGAGAGTATCCGGATACTAGGTCGACAGTAATAAGGTTGACAATCAATAGTTGACCACTAATGGTCAACATGCATTAGGTCAACATGGTTAAAAGGTGATCATGGCAATGGTCAACAAAGCATATGGTCGACATGAGTTTTGTACAAATTTTTTTTCCACTTTTTTATACTCTACCATCCTTGAGGATTACGCATGGTAATAGTAGCCAGTGCCAAGTGCAGCGGTAGCTGAGCAAGGCACCTTGCCCGAAGGGTGGCAAGCAAAGCTAGCCATGCGAGGGGATATGGTACTCTAATTGGGGATCCCTGTGCTGTGATGGTGAAAACTACACCAATAAAACATTTCAAAAAAACTCATGTCAATCTTTTTCTGTTTCTACCTTTTGACCATGTCAACCTCTTGACCATGTTGACCTTTTTCCCATGTTGACCTTGTGCATGTCGACCTTTTGGGGTCAACCTAGACACTGTCTACCTTTTCCAGGTCGACCTAATGATTCACACCCAGAGGGGGGAGCCAGTGCGCAGCTTCCATGCGAGCCTCTACAGCTCATGGGCCAATCTCCAGGTAATGCCCCCCACACCGTTTTGCCATTGACTTCTTTTGTGACCGTGTACAAGTCTCTGGAAACATGGCACCTACGCCATGTTTTGGGTGATAACTGTCGCTCAGATCTCAAGAAACATAGCATTCATGCCATGTTCTCAGTGATATCTGCTGCGCCAATGGAGAAGTAGGTATTATAATGCAGGGTGTGTAGTGTGCCCCCCGACCCCCTGGACCCAGGGGCCTGTGTCCACTGCACCCCCTGCACCTATTATAGATACCCCCATGCACCTATGCTATGTTTAATTAGGGGCTATAGAGACAACTGCAGATTATGCACAGGTACACAGAAGTCTAGATATGTTTGTTTTCAGTTACTCCAATTATAGGCTAGCTCAAGTGTGCACTGACAGGTATCAAACCAAACATGAGGAATGGGGCAGGTACAGCACAAAGATTTCTCCCGCAGGGGTAAATTAAAAAACTTGTGACAATCTATTTAACAGGCCAGTATGTCCTGGTGAACAGCTTAATCCCAATAGACATGTTGATGTAAGGAAATCAGTTCAAGGCAATCAGTGCTCATTGTAACATTGGTTCCCTACAATTTCATAGTAGGGTGATTTTGCACCCTGTGCCTTCCCTGCATCAGAACACAGGATGTCATGCTCAGAAGGTGGAGCCACTGGCACCAGTAAGTACAGCATTGCCCAGAGCATCCTTAGAACACTCATAGAGGATTTACAGACTGCAGGAATAGCCTAAGGACTCTGGGCAGCTCTAGGCAACCTGCAATGCAAATGCAGGTACTGTGGTGAAACAGCGGTGCCATTCCAAAGACCCTGCGCGTTGTCAGACTGAGGCATGAAAGGGCCACCGGGAAAATGCAGTGGTTGCGGCCTTTGTTGAGGGTGTGGCTAGTCTCCAGGGAGGATGTGGTCAGCCACCACATTGATTTGTCTAACCATTAGAGAGTGCATGGGCTGGGCCCCTTGATAAATATATATAGTAAATACTGTTAGCGCATGCATGAGAATGTACAGTACCAGATTAATAACAGCAATGCACTGTAGAAAATACAACATAGTCCTGTGCAGTATGAGGTAACATATGTATTATGTATAATGTACAATTAAAGTGCACAGACTGGAAACTGATCCCTAGAGTAGAAGGTGGGGCCCCAGACAGTAGGGCCCAATGGGGGTTTCCCCTGTACCCCTATGGGCCAGTCCAACACTGACCCTGTGTCCTGGGTGACTACACAGCTCACACATCCCTAGTTATGGCCCTGTATCCCCATTTCTCAGAGCAGCTTTGATTAAAGATTATTGTTTGGTAACAGTTATTTATATATGTTACACATATTCTGCAGCGCTTTACAGAGAATACCTCAGTCATTCACTGTCATATCAGTCCATGCCCCAGGGAAGCTTACAACTTATGGCCCTCATTCCGAGTTGTTTGCTCGCTAGCTGCTTTTAGCAGCATTGCACACGCTAAGCCGCCGCCCTCTGGGAGTGTAGCTTAGCTTAGCAGAATTGCGAACGAAAGATTAGCAGATTTGCGAATAGAAATTTCTTAGCAGTTTCTGAGTAACTCGGGACTTACTCTGCCATTGCGATCAGTTCAGTCAGTTTCGTTCCTGGTTTGACGTCACAAACACACCCAGCGTTCGCCCAGACACTCCCCCGTTTCTTCAGACACTCCCGCGTTTTTCCCAGAAACGCCAGCGTTTTTTCGCACACTCCCATAAAACGGCCAGTTTCCGCCCAGAAACACCCACTTCCTGTCAATCACACTCCAATCACCAGAACGATGAAAAATCCTCGTAATGCCGTGAGTAAAATACCTAACTTTTGAGTAAAATAACTAAGCGCATGCGCTCTGCGAACCTTGCGCATGCGCAATAAGCGACTAATCGCAATATAGAGAAAATCGGCAACGAGCGAACAACTCGGAATGACCACCTATATTCCCTATCACATGGAGACACACATCCAGACTAGGGTTTTAGTCAGAAGCCAATTAACATAACAGTATGATTTTGGATTGTGGGAGGAAACCATAGCTCCCACAATTCCCATGATAAGGCTGCTGCATGAACTGTTCAAAGGCTGTCAGGAGCTGTAGTTTATTTTAAGTGTGAACACTGTAGTGCGGTTCGGTGCGGTGACAGACTGTATGGTAATGTCAGCTTTCCAAGTGTCCTCCTGCCCATTCTTGGAACCTCCTGTCCCACCTCCCGATCCCGGCACCTCCTGTTCCACTGGCGGATGGCGGTGCTTCAGGCTCCTTACCTTGAAGCCAGCTTTCGCTGCCAGCTTCAAGCTCACGGGGCAGGAATAAGGGGCACAACTACTGTGGGCATGTAAGTGGCACAACTACTGTGGGCATTATACGTGTAAGGGGCATAGCTACAGTGGACATGTAAGCTGCAAAACTACTGTGGGCATTACGCGTGTAAGGGGCACAACTACTGTGGGCATGTAAGTGGTGCAACTACTGTGGGCATTATGTATGTAAGTGGCACAACTTCTCTGAGCATGTAAGTGGCACAACTACTATCGGCATTATGTGTATAAGGAGCACTACTACTCTTGGCATTATGCGTGTAAGGGGCACAACTACTGTGGGCATGTAAGTGTCACAACTACTGTGGGCATTATGAGTGTAAGTGGCACAACTTCTCTGAGCATGTAAGTGGCACAACTACTGTCAGCATTATGTGTATAAGCAGCACTACTGCTGTGGGCAAAATGCATGTAAAAGGCACAACTGCTGTGGGCATGTGTGCGGCACAACTACTGGGACATTATGCATGTAAGGGGCACGACAACTGTGGGCATTATATGTGTAAGGGGTATAACTACCGTGGGCATGTAAAAAGCACAACTACTGTGGGCATTATGCATGTAAGGGGCACAACTGCTGTGGGCATGTAAGTGGCACAACTACTGTGGGCACTATGTATGTAAGTGGCACAACTACTCTGAGCATGTAAGTGGCACAACTACTGTCAGCATTATGTGTATAAGGATCACTACTACTCTGGGCATTATGCGTGTAAGGAGCACAACTACTGTGGGCATGTAAGCGGCACAACTACTGTGGGCATTATATGTGTAAGGGGCACAACTACTGTTGGCATGTAAGGGGCAAAACCACTGTGGGCATGTAAGGGCAAAACTACAGTGGGCATTATGCGTGTAAGGGGAACGACTGTGGGCATGTAATTGGCACAACTACCGTGAGCACTACTGTGGGCATGTAAGGGGCACTACTATTGTGGGCCTTTTGTGTGTAAGGGGCACTTCAACTGTGGACATTGTAAATAAGGAGAACTACTGTATGTGGTGTAATGTGAATCAGGGGCATTACATGTGGTATAATGTGAATAAGATTGTGCTGCCCGTGATAAGGTAACAACCATCCTGTAATCAGTTGTCTAAGTGCCAGGGTGGGGGTGCTGTCACTGGGTCCAGCGGTGAAGGGGGAGAGTCTGTGCAAGCTATCAGCAGGGAGGCGGGGTGGTTTGTCTGTTCAATTTGTCACCTAGTCTTGGGTGAAAGTGTCTATTAAAGCTGTGTTGGGGCGTAGGTAATTTAGGGGGGATTGGGATATGGCATACACTGACTGACTGGGGGCGATTGTTTAAGGAAGGGGTCCACAAATCAGTGCCTTGCTTGGCCCCATGAAATCTAAATATGGCTCTGTGCCCAGCTTCCCTCTCCCTCCTGACAAAAACAGCTCCCATCTCTCTCCTGACATACCAATCTCCCATCTCCCTCCTGACATACCCAGCTCCCATCTCCCTCCTGACATACCAATCTCCCATCTCCCTCCTGACATACCCAGCTCCCATCTCTCTCCTGACATACCCAGCTCCCATCTCCCTCCTGACATACAAAGCTCCCATCTCTCTCCTGACATACCCAGCTCCCATCTCTCTCCTGACATACCCAGCTCCCATCTCCCTCCTGACATACCCAGCTCCCATCTCCCTCCTGACATACCCAGCTCCCATCTCCCTCCTGACATACCCAGCTCCCATCTCCCTCCTGACATACCCAGCTCCCATCTCCCTCCTGACATACCCAGCTCCCATCTCTCTCCTGACATACCCAGCTCCCATCTCCCTCCTGACATACCGAGCTCCCATCTCTCTCCTGACATACCCAGCTCCCATCTCCCTCCTGACATACCCAGCTCCCATCTCCCTCCTGACATACCCAGCTCCCATCTCCCTCCTGACATACCCAGCTCCCATCTCCCTCCTGACATACCCAGCTCCCATCTCCCTCCTGACATACCCCGCTCCCATCTCCCTCCTGACATACCCAGCTCCCATCTCCCTCCTGACATACCCAGCTCCCATCTCCCTCCTGACATACCAATCTCCCATCTCCCTCCTGACATACCCAGCTCCCATCTCTCTCCTGACATACCCAGCTCCCATCTCCCTCCTGACATACAAAGCTCCCATCTCTCTCCTGACATACCCAGCTCCCATCTCTCTCCTGACATACCCAGCTCCCATCTCCCTCCTGACATACCCAGCTCCCATCTCCCTCCTGACATACCCAGCTCCCATCTCCCTCCTGACATACCCAGCTCCCATCTCCCTCCTGACATACCCAGCTCCCATCTCCCTCCTGACATACCCAGCTCCCATCTCTCTCCTGACATACCCAGCTCCCATCTCCCTCCTGACATACCGAGCTCCCATCTCTCTCCTGACATACCCAGCTCCCATCTCCCTCCTGACATACCCAGCTCCCATCTCCCTCCTGACATACCCAGCTCCCATCTCCCTCCTGACATACCCAGCTCCCATCTCCCTCCTGACATACCCAGCTCCCATCTCCCTCCTGACATACCCAGCTCCCATCTCTCTCCTGACATACCCAGCTCCTATCTCCCTCCTGACATACCAATCTCCCATCTCCCTCCTGACATACCCAGCTCCCATCTCCCTCCTGACATACCCAGCTCCCATCTCCGTCCTGACATACCCAGCTCCCATCTCCCTCCTGACATACCCAGCTCATATCCCTCCTGACATACCCAGCTCATATCTCTCCTGACATACCTAGCTCCCATCTCCCTCCTGACATACCCAGCTCCCATCTCCCTCCTGACATACCCAGCTTCCATCTCCCTCCTGACATACCCAGCTCCCATCTCTCTCCTGACATACCCAGCTCCCATCTCCCTCCTGACATACCCAGCTCCCATCTCCCTCCTGACATACCCAGCTCCCATCTCCCTCCTGACATACCCAGCTCCCATCTCCCTCCTGACATACCCAGTTCCCATCTCTCTCCTGACATACCAATCTCCCATCTCTCTCCTGACATACCCAGCTTCCATCTCTCTCCTGACATACCAATCTCCCATCTCCCTCCTGACATACCCAGCTCCCATCTCCCTCCGGACATACCCAGCTCCCATCTCCCTCCTGACATACCAATCTCCCATCTCCCTCCTGACATACCCAGCTCCCATCTCCCTCCGGACATACCCAGCTCCCATCTCCCTCCTGACATACCAATCTCCCATCTCCCTCCTGACATACCCAGCTCCCATCTCCCTCCTGACATACCCAGCTCCCATCTCCCTCCTGACATACCCAGCTCCCATCTCTCTCCTGACATACCCAGCTCCCATCTCCCTCCTGACATACCCAGCTCATATCTCTCCTGACATACCCAGCTCCCATCTCCTTCCTGACATACCCAACTCCCATTTCCCTCCTGACATACCCAGCTCCCATCTCCCTCCTGACATACCCAACTCCCATTTCCCTCCTGACATACCCAGCTCCCATCTCCCTCCTGACATACCCAACTCCCATCTCCCTCCTGACATACCCAACTCCCATCTCCCTCCTGACATACCCAGCTCCCATCTCCCTCCTGACATACCCAGCTCCCATCTCCCTCCTGATATACCCAGCTCCCATCTCTCTCCTGACATACCCAGCTCCCATCTCTCTCCTGACATACCCAGCTCCCATCTCCCTCCTGACATACCCAGCTCCCATCTCCCTCCTGACATACCCAGCTCCCATCTCTCTCCTGACATACCCAGCTCCCATCTCCCTCCTGACATACCCAGCTCCCATCTCTCTCCTGACATACCCAGCTCCCATCTCCCTCCTGACATACCCAGCTCCCATCTTCCTCCTGACATACCAATCTCCCATCTCCCTCCTGACATACCCAGCTCCCATCTCCCTCCTGACATACCCAGCTCCCATCTCCCTCCTGACATACCCAGCTCCCATCTCCCTCCTGACATACCCAGCTCCCATCTCCCTCCTGACATACCCAGCTCCCATCTCCCTCCTGACATACCCAGCTCCCATCTCCCTCCTGACATACCCAGCTCCCATCTCCCTCCTGACATACCCAGCTCCCATCTCCCTCCTGACATACCCAGCTCCCATCTCTCTCCTGACATACCCAGCTCCCATCTCCCTCCTGACATACCCAGCTCCCATCTCCCTCCTGACATACCCAGCTCCCATTTCCCTCCTGACATACCCTGCTCCCATCTCCCTCCTGACATACCCAGCTCCCATCTCCCTCCTGACATACCCAGCTCCCATCTCCCTCCTGACATACCCAGCTCCCATCTCCCTCCTGACATACCCAGCTCCCATCTCCCTCCTGACATACCCAGCTCATATCCCTCTTAACATACCCAGCTCCCATCTCCCTCCTGACATACCCAGCTCCCATCTCTCTCCTGACATACCCAGCTCCCATCTCCCTCCTGACATACCCAGCTCCCATCTCCCTTCTGACATACCCAGCTCATATCTCTCCTGACATACCCAGCTCCCCATCTCCCTCCTGACATACCCAGCTCCCATTTCCCTCCTGACATACCCAGCTCCCATCTCCCTCCTGACATACCCAGCTCCCATCTCCCTCCTGACATACCCAGCTCATATCCCTCCTGACATACCCAGCTCACATCTCTCCTGAAATACCCAGCTCCCATCTCCTTTCTGACATACCCAGTTCGCATCTCTCTCCTGCAGCAGTGCAAGTATGCGGGTACGTTACGTTCGGGTACGGAGTACCCATAAGAATTTGGCAGCGTGTACTCAGTACCACCTGCCACACACTTTGCCATTACCACAATTATAATGCGCCACAAAGCAACAGGACCATGGTGCTTGGCAGCAATACGGCTCCTCCCACTTTGTCAGGGTTACTGGGAGTGCAACAGTGGCTGTATTTTCATGTTATAATGGAGGCATTACTATATATTGTTATTAAATTGGGGGCATTACTATATATTTCTATTATATTGGAGGTATCACTATATATGTTTAGCCTTGCCTCCAGATTTTTTTTAAAAAGGGTCAGTCGTGTGGCCATGCCACTAGTGTCATGTAGCCACTCCCAATAGCACGTAGTCACTCCCCCTCACAGCACATGGCCACGCCCATTTTTTGGCACTTAGTACCACTAAGAAAAATAAGATTTTAAACCTACCGGTAAATCTTTTTCTCGTAGTCCGTAGAGGATGCTGGGACTCCGTAAGGACCATGGGGATAGACGGGCTCCGCAGGAGACATGGGCACTTTAAGAAAGACTTTGGATCTGGGTGTGCACTGGCTCCTCTCTCTATGCCCCTCCTCCAGACCTCAGTTAGAGAAACTGTGCCCAGAAGAGACGGACAGTACGAGGAAAGGATTTTTGTTAATCTAAGGGCAAGATTCATACCAGCCACACCAATCACACCGTATAACCTGTGATATACTATCTAGTTAACAGTATGAAAACAATAGCATATCATCGGTCCAAAACCGACTAAACTATAACATAACCCTTATGAAAGCAATAACTATATACAAGTCTTGCAGAAGTCGTCCGCACTTGGGACGGGCGCCCAGCATCCTCTACGGACTACGAGAAAAATATTTACCGGTAGGTTTAAAATCTTATTTTCTCTAACGTCCTAGAGGATGCTGGGACTCCATAAGGACCATGGGGATTATACCAAAGCTCCCAAACGGGCGTGAGAGTGCGGATGACTCTGCAGCACCGATTGAGCAAACAGGAGGTCCTCCTCAGCCAGGGTATCAAACTTATAGAACTTTGCAAAGGTGTTTGACCCCGACCAAGTAGCAGCTCGGCACAGCTGTAGTGCCGAGACCCCTCGGGCAGCCGCCCAAGACGAGCCCACCTTCCTAGTGGAATGGGCCTTAACCGATTTTGGTAACGGCAATCCTGCCGTAGAATGCGCCTGCTGAATCGTGTTACAGATCCAGCGAGCAATAGTCTGCTTTGAAGCAGGGCCGCCAACCTTGTTGGCTGCATGCAGGACAAACAGTGCTTCTGTTTTTCTGATCCTAGCCTTTCTGGCCACGTAAATCTTCAAAGCCCTGACCACATCAAGGGACTCAGAATCCTCCAAGTCACGTGTAGCCACAGGCACGACAATAGGTTGCTTCATATGAAAGGATGAGACCACCTTAGGTAGGAATTGAGGACGGGTCCGCAATTCCGCTCTATCCATATGGAAAACCAGATAGGGGCTTTTATGTGATAAAGCCGCTAATTCCGAAACTCGCCTAGCCGAAGCCAAGGCTAACAACATGACCACCTTCCAAGTGAGATATTTCAACTCCACTGTTTTAAGTGGTTCAAACCAATGTGACTTAAGAAAACTTAACACCACGTTAAGGTCCCAAGGCGCCACCGGAGGTACAAAAGGAGGCTGAATATGCAGTACTCCCTTCACAAAAGTCTGTACTTCAGAAATAAAATGGATAAGGCCGAAATCTGAACTTTAATGGAGCCTAATTTTAGTCCCAAATTCACTCCAGTTTGTAGGAAGTGAAGAAAACGGCCTAGATGGAATTCTTCCGTAGGAGCATTCCTGGCCTCCCACCAAGAAACATATTTTCTCCATATTCGGTGATAATGTTTAGATGTCACGTCCTTCCTAGCCTTTATTAGCGTAGGAATGACCTCATCCGGAATACCTTTTTCCGCTAGGATCCGGCATTCAACCGCCATGCCATCAAACGCAGCCGCGGTAAGTCTTGGAACAGTCAGGGACCCTGTTGCAACAGGTCCTGTCTTAGAGGAAGAGGCCGCGGATCTTCTGTGAGCATTTCCTGCAGATCCGGATACCAGGTCCTTCGTGGCCAATCTGGAACAATGAGAATTGTTCTCACTCCTCTTTTTCTTATTATTCTCAACACCTTGGGTATGAGAGGAAGAGGAGGAAATACATAGACCGACTGGAACACCCATGGTGTCACTAGGGCGTCCACAGCTACCGCCTGAAGGTCTCTTGACCTGGCACAATACCTTTGTAGCTTTTTGTTGAGACGGGACGCCATCATGTCTATTTGGGGCAGTCCACACCGACTTGCAATCTGTGCGAAGACTTCCTGATGAAGTCCCCACTCTCCCGGATGCAGGTCGTGTCTGCTGAGGAAGTCTGCTTCCCAGTTGTCCACTCCCGGAATGAACACTGCTGACAGTGCGCTTACTAGAGATGAGCGGGTTCGGTTTCTCTGAATCCGAACCCGCCAGAACTTCATGTTTTTTTTCACGGGTCCGAGCGACTCGGATCTTCCCGCCTTGCTCGGTTAACCCGAGCGCGCCCGAACGTCATCATGACGCTGTCGGATTCTCGCGAGGCTCGGATTCTATCGCGAGACTCGGATTCTATATAAGGAGCCGCGCGTCGCCGCCATTTTCACACGTGCATTGAGATTGATAGGGAGAGGACGTGGCTGGCGTCCTCTCCGTTTAGAATTAGAATAGATTAGAGAGACACTTGATTTACTAATTTTGGGGAGCATTAGGAGTACTCAGTAGTGTACAGTGCAGAGTTTTGCTGATAGTGACCAGTGACCACCACTTTTATTTATAATCCGTTCTCTGCCTGAAAAAAGCGATACACAGCACACAGTGACTCAGTCACATACCATATCTGTGTGCACTGCTCAGGCTCAGGCCAGTGTGCTGCATCATCTATATATATTATATATCTGTCTGACTGCTCAGCTCACACAGCTTATAATTGTGGGGGAGACTGGGGAGCACTACTGCAGTGCCAGTTATAGGTTATAGCAGGAGCCAGGAGTACATAATATTATATTAAAATTAAACAGTGCACACTTTTGCTGCAGGAGTGCCACTGCCAGTGTGACTAGTGACCAGTGACCTGACCACCAGTATATAATATTAGTAGTATACTATCTCTTTATCAACCAGTCTATATTAGCAGCAGACACAGTACAGTGCGGTAGTTCACGGCTGTGGCTACCTCTGTGTCGGCACTCGGCAGCCCGTCCATAATTGTATATACCAGTGACCTAACCGTGGTTTTTTTTTCTTTCTTTATACATACATACTAGTTACGAGTATACTATCTCTTTATCAACCAGTCTATATATTAGCAGCAGACACAGTACAGTGCGGTAGTTCACGGCTGTGGCTACCTCTGTGTCGGCACTCGGCAGCCCGTCCATAATTGTATATACCACCTAACCGTGGTTTTTTTTTCTTTCTTTATACATACATACTAGTTACGAGTATACTATCTCTTTATCAACCAGTCTATATATTAGCAGCAGACACAGTACAGTGCGGTAGTTCACGGCTGTGGCTACCTCTGTGTCGGCACTCGGCAGCCCGTCCATAATTGTATATACCACCTAACCGTGGTTTTTTTTTCTTTCTTTATACATACATACTAGTTACGAGTATACTATCTCTTTATCAACCAGTCTATATATTAGCAGCAGACACAGTACAGTGCGGTAGTTCACGGCTGTGGCTACCTCTGTGTCGGCACTCGGCAGCCCGTCCATAATTGTATATACCACCTAACCGTGGTTTTTTTTTCTTTCTTTATACATACATACTAGTTACGAGTATACTATCTCTTTATCAACCAGTCTATATATTAGCAGCAGACACAGTACAGTGCGGTAGTTCACGGCTGTGGCTACCTCTGTGTCGGCACTCGGCAGCCCGTCCATAATTGTATATACCACCTAACCGTGGTTTTTTTTTCTTTCTTTATACATACATACTAGTTACGAGTATACTATCTCTTTATCAACCAGTCTATATATTAGCAGCAGACACAGTACAGTGCGGTAGTTCACGGCTGTGGCTACCTCTGTGTCGGCACTCGGCAGCCCGTCCATAATTGTATACTAGTATCCAATCCATCCATCTCCATTGTTTACCTGAGGTGCCTTTTAGTTGTGCCTATTAAAATATGGAGAACAAAAATGTTGAGGTTCCAAAATTAGGGAAAGATCAAGATCCACTTCCACCTCGTGCTGAAGCTGCTGCCACTAGTCATGGCCGAGACGATGAAATGCCAGCAACGTCGTCTGCCAAGGCCGATGCCCAATGTCATAGTACAGAGCATGTCAAATCCAAAACACCAAATATCAGTAAAAAGCCTCTTTTTTTTCTTTGCGTCATGTGCTGTTTGGGGAGGGTTTTTTGGAAGGGACATCCTGCGTGACACTGCAGTGCCACTCCTAGATGGGCCCGGTGTTTGTGTCGGCCACTAGGGTCGCTAATCTTACTCACACAGCTACCTCATTGCGCCTCTTTTTTTCTTTGCGTCATGTGCTGTTTGGGGAGGGTTTTTTGGAAGGGCCATCCTGCGTGACACTGCAGTGCCACTCCTAGATGGGCCCGGTGTTTGTGTCGGCCACTAGGGTCGCTAATCTTACTCACACAGCTACCTCATTGCGCCTCTTTTTTTCTTTGCGTCATGTGCTGTTTGGGGAGGGTTTTTTGGAAGGGACATCCTGCGTGACACTGCAGTGCCACTCCTAGATGGGCCCGGTGTTTGTGTCGGCCACTAGGGTCGCTAATCTTACTCACACAGCTACCTCATTGCGCCTCTTTTTTTCTTTGCGTCATGTGCTGTTTGGGGAGGGTTTTTTGGAAGGGACATCCTGCGTGACACTGCAGTGCCACTCCTAGATGGGCCCGGTGTTTGTGTCGGCCACTAGGGTCGCTTATCTTACTCACACAGCGACCTCGGTGCAAATTTTAGGACTAAAAATAATATTGTGAGGTGTGAGGTATTCAGAATAGACTGAAAATGAGTGTAAATTATGGTTTTTGAGGTTAATAATACTTTGGGATCAAAATGACCCCCAAATTCTATGATTTAAGCTGTTTTTTAGTGTTTTTGGAAAAAAACACCCGAATCCAAAACACACCCGAATCCGACAAAAAAAATTCGGTGAGGTTTTGCCAAAACGCGTTCGAACCCAAAACACGGCCGCGGAACCGAACCCAAAACCAAAACACAAAACCCGAAAAATTTCAGGCGCTCATCTCTAGCGCTTACATGATTCTCCGCCCAGCGAAGGATTCTGGTGGCTTCCGCCATCACCACTCTGCTCCTTGTGCCGCCTTGGCGGTTTACATGAGCTAGTGCGGTGACGTTGTCTGACTGGATCAGAACTGGTCGGTCGCGAAGTAAGTCTCCGCTTGACCTAGGGCGTTGTATATGGCCCTTAGTTCCAGGATGTTGATGTGAAGACAAGTCTCTTGACTTGACCAAAGGCCTTGGAAATTTCTTCCCTGTGTGACTGCTCCCCAACCTCGGAGGCTTGTGTCCGTGGTCACCAGGATCCAATCCTGAATTCCGAACCTGCGGCCCTCTAGAAGGTGAGCACTCTGCAGCCACCACAGGAGAGATACCCTGGCCCTGGGGGACAGGGTGATCCGCTGATGCATGTGCAGATGTGACCCTGACCATTTGTCCAATAGGTCCCATTGGAAAGTGCTTGCATGGAACCTGCCGAAGGGAATGGCTTCGTATGTCGCCACCATTTTTCCCAGGACTTGAGTGCAATGATGTACTGACACTTGTTTCGGCTTCAACAGGTTCTTGACTGGAGTCATGAGTTCCTGCGCTTTTTCTATCGGAAGAAAAACCCTTTTCTGGTCTGTGTCCAGAATCATGCCCAAGAAGGGCAGGCGAGTCATAGTATTCAGCTGCGACTTTGGAATATTGAGAATCCAGCCGTGTCGCTGTAACACCTTCAGTGAAAGGGAAACGCTGTTCTGCAACTTCTCCCGTGATCTCGCTTTTATGAGGAGATCGTCCAAGTACGGGATAATTGTGACACCCTGCTTGCGCAGGAGCACCATCATTTCCGCCATTACCTTGGTGAAAATTCTCGGGGCCGTGGAAAGCCCAAACGGCAACGTCTGAAATTGGTAATGACAATCCTGTACCGCAAATCTCAGGTACGCCTGATGAGGAGGATATATGGGAACATGCAGGTATGCATCCTTTATGTCCAGAGGTACCATAAAATCCCCCCCTCCCAGGCTGGCGATGACCGCTCTGAGCGATTCCATCTTGAACTTGAACCGTTTTAAGTAAAGGTTCAGGGATTTTAAATTCAAAATGGGTCTGACCGAACCGTCCGGTTTCAGGACCACAAACAAAGTTGAGTAGTACCCCTTCCCTCTCTGAAGCAGGGGAACCTCGGCCACCACTTGTTGAAAACACAATTTGTGAATCGCATGTAACACTATCTCCCTTTTCCACTTATAAGGAATCTGTCCATGCTGCTACAGCACTACAAATCCAGGCCGACGCAATTGCCGGTCTGAGTAACGTACCAGAATGTGTGTAAATGGACTTCAAGGTAACCTCCTGCTTGCGGTCAGCAGGATCCTTGAGGGTAGCCGTATCTTGG
The DNA here is from genome assembly GCF_028390025.1 of Pseudophryne corroboree. NCBI lineage: Eukaryota > Metazoa > Chordata > Amphibia > Anura > Myobatrachidae > Pseudophryne > Pseudophryne corroboree. The sequence goes on along the minus strand of NC_086449.1, from coordinate 700,627,044 downwards.
GATGGGAGCACTAGCTTTTTTGATAAGCGTGTCAAAGCTTTGTCTACCCTAGGGGAGGATTCCCACCGTATTCTGTCCTGTGACGGGAAAGGATACGCTATTAGAATCCTTTTGGAAACTGCAGTTTTTTGTCTGGAGTTTCCCACGCTTTTTCGCATAATTCGTTCAGCTCATGTGAAGAGGGAAAGGTGACCTCAGGTTTCTTTCCCTTATACATGTGTACCCTCGTGTCAAGGACAGGGGGTTCCTCAGTGATATGCAAAACATCTTTAATTGCGATAATCATATATCGAATACATTTAGCCACCCTTGGCTGCAATTTTGCATCATCGTAGTCGACACTGGAGTCTGAATCCGTATCAGTATCTGTGTCAACTATTTGGGATAGTGGGCGCTTCTGAGACCCCGAAGGTCCCGGCGACATTGGGACAGACATGGGTTGACTCCCTGACTGTACCCTAGCTTCAGCTTTGTCTAATCTTTTGTGCAATAAATTAACATTAGCACTTAAAACATTCCACATATCCATCCAGTCAGGTGTCGGCGCTGCCGACGGAGACCTAACATTCATACACTCCCCCTCCTCCTTAGGTGAGCCTTCAACCTCAGACATGTCGACACACGCGTACCGACACACCACACACACACACAGAGAAGCTCTTTTCTGAAGATAGGTTCCCCACCAGGCCCTTTGGAGAGACAGAGAGAGAGTATGCCAGCACACACCCCAGCGCTATATGACCCAGGAAAAAACACAGAATGTTTACCCAGTAGCGCTTTTGTAGCATGTATATGCGCCAATTATGTGCCCCCCCTCTACTTTAAAACCCTCTTTCACCCCGTGTCAAGCAGGGGAGAGTCCGGGGAGCTTCCTCTCAGCGGTGCTGTGGAGAAAAATGGCGCTGGTGAGTGCTGAGGGAGAAGCCCCGCCCCCTCGGTGGCGGGCTTCTGTCCCGCTCAAATTTCTTAATAACATTGCGGGGGCTCTTTTTATACATGTACAGTGCCCAGCTGTACATGTATATATGTGTATTTGCCACAGGAGGTTTTTATTGCTGCCCAGGGCGCCCCCCCCCCCCCCCCCCCCCCTGCGCCCTGCACCCTTACAGTGACCGATGTGTGTGAGGTGAATAGGAGCAATGGCGCACAGCTTTACTGCTGTGCGTTACCTCTATGAAGATCAAGGTGTCTTCTGCCGCCTCTGAAGTCTTTTCCTCACATACTCACCCGGCTTCTATCTTCCGGCTCTGCGAGGAGGACGGCGGCGCGGTTCTGGGACGGACGGCGAGGGTGAGACCTGCGTACCGATCCCTCTGGAGCTAATGGTGTCCAGTAGCCTAAGAAACAGAGCCCTGAAACTCAGAGAAGTGGGTCTGTTTCTCTCTCCTCAGTCCCTCGATGCAGGGAGCCTGTTGCCAGCAGGCTCCCTGAAAATAAAAAACCTAACTATAATACTTTCTTTTACAGGAAACTCAGGAGAGCTCCCTGAAAGCACCCAGTCTCCACTGGGCACAGTATCAAACTGAGGTCTGGAGGAGGGGCATAGAGGGAGGAGCCAGTGCACACCCAGATCCAAAGTCTTTCTTAAAGTGCCCATGTCTCCTGCAGAGCCCGTCTATCCCCATGATCCTTACGGAGTCCCAGCATCCTCTAGGACGTTAGAGAAATATTTCTACTTGCACCACTTCTCTCCTGACATACCCAGCTCCCATCTCTCTCCTGACATACCCAGCTTCCCTCTTCCTTCTGAAATACCAAGTTCTTCTTTCTCTCCTGACATAACCAGCTCTCATCTTCCTCCTGATATACCAAGCTCCCATCTCTCTCCTCTGATGCCCCGTTCCCTTCTCCCCCCTCCCTACTCAGATACCAACTGCATGCATTCCCACCACCACTGCAGCTCTGCCCATTCTCAGTTCAGATGTCCTTCCCCAAGTATCTGCTACACCCATGGCCGGATTAAGGCATGGACGACAGGGGCAGCTGTCCCATGGCCCCCACACATTAGGGACCCCACACAGGAGTCACACCCCGGTGGCTCAGCTGTTCAGTAACAGCAGCCGATGAGGAGCTCCTCCATGCACAGTCAGTCTCATGGGATAAAGAAGGGGAATCCTGAGAGACAGTGACTGTGTACTCCGGCACCCTGTCCCTGCTGTCTGCTCCAGTAAGGTACCTGCTCCAGCAGTAGCTCCATGAGTGACGCCGACCGTCCGGGGTGCGTGTCCCAGTGTGTGTCTGTTGCGGGGGAAGGATGGGGATGGTGTCTCTTTCTGGCAGCCAGGGAGGATTTGACAGCTATGTAAGTACTGGGGGACCCAACAACCTCCATTGCCTTTGGCCCCCACCAGCCTCATCCTGCAACTCACTGTACTGGGCAGGTGCTCCTACAGTGTCCCAAATTCCTCCCTCTGCAGCCCTCACTTGTTCTGCTTCTCTCCCCCTCCAGGACATGTACCCAGAACCGGGCAGCACAGCCTTCCCCACCTCCTCCCAGGCAGTGGGGAAGGTGTCCCTGTGCGAGGACTTGAAGATGGAGGGGAACACAGGAGGGGGTGGAGCACACCGGCAAACACCTGTAGCACTGCCTACTGTTATGTGTTATGGAAGTGGTGCACCCAGCAGAGAAGGAGCCATGCAACGCTACTATAATACATTGCAGTGGGCATACACAGCAGCTGGCAGCAGCGTCAGCACATACAGAGGGGATCGAGAGTAGATGCCTCTGGTTGCACCCACAGTGCAAATGCACTGTGTGCTGCGCACCTTCCGTACCACCCTAGTTACGACCCTGACTTTAATGAGTGGAATGGTACAAGTGGTAAATGGTTGAACCTTTATGTGACACTTCCATGCTTTGTGTACCTATTTATTTAAGGGATGGTTTCTCTTGTCTTTTAATAGACCTGGCATATACTGGGTCACCTCTGTCTCTACCCTCTGTGTTTGGCTCCATACCCTCTCTGTAACCCGTCCCCCTTTACAATTCCTGCAATTACCCCTGCAGTGGTAAGGAAGATAACCATTTCAACAAGCTAGGATACTTCAACAAGGTGGATATGTGCATGTGTCAGTGGCACACTCAGGGGGGTTTCTGGATACCTGGAAGTTGAAATAATACTTTGTATGAATAAAAAATGGTGACATGATGACAGCAGAGGAAGGTTTAATGTTGTACTCAGAAATGTGTTGACTTACCTGTGTTAACTTCTTGATAGGAAGATTCCCTAGCTCTGACAAAAACAATAGTTTTAACCAGGGACTTCAGAACAGGGGAGTAAGGGCTAGAGGATGCTTTATTAGGTTTAATTAAAATGAAGGGATTATTTTGTTTAGATTGAATAAGATAATGGGGTATATTTACTAAGGTCCCGATTTTGACCGAGATGCCGTTTTTTCTTCAAAGTGTCATTTCGGTAATTTACTAAGCAAAAATCTCGGCAGTGATGAGGGCATTCGTAATATTTTGGAAGTCCTAGGAAAAAATCTCGAATCAATACACCATCGGTCAAATACGCCTGCAATTTGGTAGAAATCGGTAATTTACTAAAAAGTGCAAATCACAAACACTGCCGACAATAGCCAAACACTGCCGTGCAGAAATACAATTCGTGAAAAAGTGCTAAAAAAAAACAGACCTGCTTTTTTATCCCGTGTTTGGATAGGCATGCAGGGATCCATGAGATCCGTGCATGTTTATCAGTGGGAAGGGGATGGGAAAGTGTTTTTTTATTTGAAAAAAAATTGCGTGGGGTCCCCCCTCCTAAGCAAAACCAGCCTCGGGCTCTTTGAGCCGGTCCTGGTTGCAAAAATATGGGGAAAAAAATGATAGAGGTTCCCCCATATTTAAACAACCAGCACCGGGCTCTGCGCCTGGTCCTGGTTCCAAAAATACGGGGGACAAAAAGCGTAGGGGTCCCCCGTATTTCTGAAACCAGCACCGGGCTCCACTAGCCAGATACATAATGCCACAGCCGGGGGACACTTTTATATAGGTCCCGGCGGCCCTGGCATTACATAACCAACTAGTCACCCCTGGCCGGGGTACCCTGGAGGAGTGGGGACTCCTTCAATCAAGGGGTTCCCCCCCCTCCAGCCACCCAAGGACCAGGGGTGAAGCCCAAGGCTGCCCCCCCATCCAAGGGCTGCGGATGGGAGGCTGATAGCCGTTTGGAAAAAAAATGAATATTGGCCCTCATTCCGAGTTGATCGGTCGCAAGGCGAATTTAGCAGAGTTACACACGCTAAGCCGCCGCCTACTGGGAGTGTATCTTAGCATCTTAAAATTGCGACCGATGTATTCGCAATATTGCGAGCACAAACTACTTAGCAGTTTTAGAGTAGCTCCAGACTTACTCTGCCTGTGCGATCAGTTCAGTGCTTGTCGTTCCTGGTTTGACGTCACAAACACACCCAGCGTTCGCCCAACCACTCCCCCGTTTCTCCGGCCACTCCTGCGTTTTTTCCGGAAACGGTAGCGTTTTCAGCCACACGCCCATAAAACGCCGTGTTTCCGCCCAGTAACACCCATTTCCTGTCAATCACATTACGTTCGCCGGAGCGATGAGAAAGCCGTGAGTAAAAATACTTTCTTCATAGCAAAGATACTTGGCGCAGTCGCAGTGCGAATATTGCGCATGCGCACTAAGCGGAATTTCACTGCGATGCGATGAAAAATACCGAGCGAACGACTCGGAATGAGGGCCATTGTTTTTAGTAGCAGTACTACAAGTCCCAGCAAGCCTCCCCCGCAAGCTGGTACTTGGAGAACCACAAGTACCAGCATGCGGAGGAAAACCGGGCCCGCTGGTACCTGTAGTACTACTACTAAAAAAATACCCCAATAAAAACATAAGACACACACCTTGAAAGTATAACTTTAATGCATACATACACACCTCCATATACACATACTTACCTTATGTTCACACGAGGGTCGGTCCTCTTCTCCATGTAGAATCCATGGTGTACCTGTTGAAAAAATTATACTCACAAAATCCAGTGTAGAAGCCTCTTCTTCTTGTAATCCATTTGTAATCCAGGTACTTGTCAAAATAAAAAAATGGATACCCGACCTCGCACTGAAAGGGGCCCCATGTTTTCACATGGGACCCCTTTCCCCGAATGCCAGAAACCCCCTCTGACTTAAGTCCAAGAGGGTTCCATCAGCCAATCAGGGAGCGCCACATTGTGGCACCCTCCTGATTGGCTGTGTGCTCCTGTAGTGTATGACAGGCAGCACACGGCAATGCTACAATGTAGCGCCTATGCGCTCCATTATAACCAATGGTGGGAACTTTGTGGTCAGCGGTTGACTGAAAGTAACCTCACCGCTGACCACAAAGTTCCCACCATTGGTTACAATGGAGCGCATAGGCGCTACATTGTAACACTGCCGTGTGCCGCCTGTCATACAGTACAGGAGCACACAGCCAATCAGGAGGGTGCCACAATGTGGCGCTCCCTGATTGGCTGATGGAACCCTCTTAGACTTAAGTCAGAGGGGGTTTCTGGCATTCGGGGAAAGGGGTCCCATGTGAAAACATGGGGCCCCTTTCAGTGCGAGGTCGGGTATCCGTTTTTTTATTTTGACAAGTACCTGGATTACAAATGGATTACAAGAAGAAGAGGCTTCTACACTGGATTTTGTGAGTATAATTTTTTCAACAGGTACACCATGGATTCTACATGGAGAAGAGGACCGACCCTCGTGTGAACATAAGGTAAGTATGTGTATATGGAGGTGTGTATGTATGCATTAAAGTTATACTTTCAAGGTGTGTGTCTTATGTTTTTATTGGGGTATTTTTTTAGTAGTAGTACTACAGGTACCAGCGGGCCCGGTTTTCCTCCGCATGCTGGTACTTGTGGTTCTCCAAGTACCAGCTTGCGGGGGAGGCTTGCTGGGACTTGTAGTACTGCTACTAAAAACAATATTCATTTTTTTTCCAAACGGCTATCAGCCTCCCATCCGCAGCCCTTGGATGGGGGGGACAGCCTCGGGCTTCACCCCTGGTCCTTGGGTGGCTGGAGGGGGGGGGACCCCTTGATTGAAGGGGTCCCCACTCCTCCAGGGTACCCCGGCCAGGGGTGACTAGTTGGTTATGTAATGCCAGGGCCGCCGGGACCTATATAAAAGAGTCCCCCGGCTGTGGCATTATGTATCTGGCTAGTGGAGCCCGGTGCTGGTTTCAGAAATATGGGGGACCACTACGCTTTTTGTCCCCCGTATTTTTGGAACCAGGACCAGGCGCAGAGCCCGGTGCTGGTTGTTTAAATATGGGGGAACCTCTATCATTTTTTTCCCATATTTTTGCAACCAGGACCGGCTCAAAGAGCCCGAGGCTGGTTTGGCTTAGGAGGGGGGACACCACGCAATTTTTATTTTTATTTTAACACTGATTATTTTTTTTTACAAGGTGCACAATGAAGCCCAGCACGGATCTCACAGATCCGGCCGAGATTCCTTGTATTAAAGTCGGCAGTGTTTTACAAGTCACTCACGTAAAACACTGCCAAAAAAAACGAATGACATCGACATCGGTAAAACCGAAAATGCAGAATACGGCAGCTTAGTAAATTAGTCGTACTAATTCCAAAAAGTTGCATATTTACACTTTCGATGTCATTCGTGATTGAACTTTGACCTCAAACGGGAAAATACGATTTTTAGTAAATATACCCCAATGAGGGAGCTAATAAATATGAATGGAATTTATTGATGTGGGTGTTAATGATGGGGATGTTAGTGCTCATGATTGTAAATGTGCTAATTGTTTAGAATGGGATTGTTGCAGTGATGCTGAAGAAGGTAATAATTTTTGTAAGTGGCTACTTAATGATGAGGGGATGATATCAGGCCTGATTCAGTATGCATCAGTGATATGTGCGCATACTGAAGCCCTTGTGCAGTGTGTTCAAGCGGTGGAGTCGTACTGCGTGTGCGCACACAGTGAGATGCAACGGCATCTCACTTATGTGAAATCCTCTGCCTGATTGACAGGCAGAGGAGTTCGCGAGGCGGGCACGGGCATAGAGGAAATGTTTTATGGCCACCATTGCAGCATTGGTCCAGACAATGCAGGCGTGTCCAGACCGTGTCACACGCAGCCCCAGCGATCCGAAACATGGCTTCCCGGTGACTGCCTTTGCAGCTAGGTGGCGGAGGTAGGGGGCAATGCAAGTGCATTGCTTTATAGCAGGGATGGAGAACCTTCGACCCTCCAGCTGTTGTTGAACTACACATCCCATCATGTCCTGCAACAGTTTTAACATGGCTAAATAGCAAAACTGTAGCAAGGCATGCTGGTATGTGTAGTTCAACAACAGCTGGAGGGCCAAAGGTTTCCCACCGCTGCTTTATAGCGATGCGCTAGCAGAGGGGGGTGGGGTGGGGTGGGGTGGGGGGAACCCGGCGTGCTAGAGAAATGAGTGAGTTGTAGTTGTGTGGCTTTTCACACAACTACAACTTATGCTGAGTTAGACACATTGTGTGGCGTTCAGAAAAACACTTTCTGTATTGTATGGCGGTCACAAAAATGCTCCCTGTATAGAATGGCAAGCATCATGATAACATGATAACATGGTCCATGGCCTCCTCAACATAAAAACGCATGCTGCTATTTTGTTTTTCACCAGAGATAAGGCTTCTAATATCTTTAATAAATAGATACCTTACATTTTTCCAATTTTACACAAGTCTTCAGTATTTTTATCCCTCGCTGGAAACCTACAGTAGGTGCAGCTCTGTTTTGCATTTCCGGAGAATGCAGAATAGATGGGTGCCTTCATGTGTGTGTGGGGGGGCAGCAGGAATAACTGAGGCATTCAGAAACAACCTACAGGAATTATGTTTCTTTTTGTATAAAAAAAAATATTTAACGATAGATAGATAGATAGATAGATAGATAGATAGATAGATAGATAGATAGATAGATAGATAGATAGATAGAGATATATATATAATTATTATTATTATTATTATTATTATTATTATTATTTTGTTTATTTATTTATTTTTGCTAATCAGCTAAATAATAAAATATATTTATATTTATACAGTACAGTACCTGTATTTAATACCTACTAATGGCTTGTTGGAGGTTTTAGAAGTTAACTTTAGTGGTGACAAGTCCAAGTAGTGAAACTTATTTTGCAATTCATTTTTTATTCCATATTTTTTATTTATTTGTTTACCTATTTTATTATTGTTTATAGCACAGACCTGATAACTCGTCTCTGCGCTCTTTATTTCAATAAACGTTAAAAATATTTTTCAAATCAGACGACTATCTTATACTTGTTGGTTCATGCTACTGGTCTACTGGTGCCTATCCTACAGTAGTTGCCTTTAAAATGAAACACTTTCAGAACTTTGCCTCCGCCCTACCAAGGCTTTGTGGGGGTCATTCCGAGTTGATCGCTAGCTGCCAATGTTCGCTGCGTAGCGATCATTTAAAAAAACGGCAAAACTACGCTTGCGTATGGGGCACAATGCACACACGCGGCGTACGGGTACAAAGAGCTTTGTTGTTTTGCACTGCTTCTAGCGATGATTCCATTCGCACAGCCGATCGCAAGGAGATTTACAGGAAGAGGGCGTTTATGGGTGTCAACTGACCATTTTCTGGGAGTGTTAGGAAACACGCAGGCATGACCAGGCGTTTGCTGGGTGGGTATCTGACGTCAATTCCGGGACCTTCGTCGCTGCAATCATCGCACAGAATAAGTAACTACAGCGCTGGTCTTGTTCTGCACAAAATGTGTTTGTACCACTCGGCTGCACAGGCGTTCGTACACTTGCAAAGCAAAAATACACTCCCCGTGGGCGGCGACTATGCGTTTGCATGGCTGCTAAAAGTAGCTAGCGAGCGATCAACTCGGCATGACCCCCTGTGTTTCAAAAGACTTAATAGGTCACTTCAAGCTCTCAGCGGGGTGCAGACTTCGATTTACTGAACCACAAAAATTTGCATGTGAAGAGATTTACAGATGTGTAATGTGATGGTAGATGCTAGAATCAAGTGGGCTAAGGGACCTTTTCCGTAAGGGGGAGGAGTTACGACGCAAGGGGGAGGAGCTAGGCCAGCGGGATAGTTCCTCTACTATCCACGCCACCAACTATTACCTTTAGTAATTAGGTGGTGAGCGAAGCGGAGCGGAGCGAGCCACCGTGCCCGAAGCGTGGCGAGCGAAGCGAGCCCGCGAGGGTACTTTTCGGGTACCCTGTTCGCCCGTAGCTCCTCCCCCTGGTGACGTAGCTCCTCCCCTCAATACGTCACAAGGTCCCTTCAGCCCCTCCGATATAGAACCAACCGTAATGTGATTAGCTGTAAGTGTCCATTTCCTGTTGAATAAGTAGGAAGACTAGAAAAGATCAAATCAGATTTGAGTCAGTCGATGACTATATAAAGTACAGTAATTAGTAAATGTGTTATCACTGTGCATCTTCTCTCTGCTGTGTGATCTGTCTAATTATTAGACTATAATATGTTTCTTGTTTCGAAAAGTCACTAAGCTTCACTTACAATAATTTTTCTGCAAAATATTTACCAGAACCACCAATATAGGAGTAAAGTCTGCGGAGCCACTTATTACTGGTCAGTAGAGGGTTCCTACAATACACTTGTCCACTGCAACATGTATATTATGTTTAAAGGAGGTTTAATTTATTACCTTGTGTCTGCCATCCTACAACTTTTTTATTACATTGTGGCCTATTTCTGTGCATTTTTTTTTTTGCCCTAGGATCCTGTCTACTATTATTTCTGCCTATGATTTAATTGTACCCAGAAACCACCTTTGTGCCTTATACAAGGGTAAGTAAAATAAACAAAGAACAAAAGGGGTTATTCAGATGTGCTTTTCATGTTGAAAAAAGGGCCAGGACCTGTTTTGAACGTGTGCAAACGGGTTCTGTGACATAGCAAGCAACCCAGCATCAGACTTTCAGTGATTGACAGCCGTGTGACTTTTCGGAGGCAGGGAGGGGACAGTGACGGCCTCTGTTTGTGAAAACGGAGGCGCGTCGCTGCCATAAAGGGGTAGGAAAGAGGCCATGATTCTCCGTCATTGGACAGAGATTTTGTGACCTCTGCAACGGGCAGCTTGTGTGGCATCATGGGTGCTGCAAGCCACCCGATGGTGAGTGAGAGAGCCGATGCTGCGTCCTAGGATTCAGGTCAGATCCCTGCTTCAGCAAGAGGTGTCTGCTTGTAATAGACGCCTCCTGCTGCATTACCATACAGCGCTATCACTGCTGCTTCCAAGGAGGTGACAGACACTGCAACCACATCTGAATGACCCTCAATGCTTGATGGTAAAACATCTGGAGGAAAAAGAAGAAACATGAAATATGTGGCATGTATTTAGTTAAAGTTTCAGGAGGGCATATACAGGAGAAAATACTAAGTTATCTGAAGGTGGGGTATCTCAGTCATTAGATGAATGAATCCCTTCTACTGGAGCAGTAATCTTCCCTGCTTATCTCCATAAACCTCAAACACAATTTCTGTGAGAAACTTGATTTAGTACAGTATTTCTCAAAGTCCCACAAATTCACAAAATAGAAAAAAATTGTTAATTATAAAATATTATTTAAAAAATAATAATAATAATAATAATAATTTAAAAAAAGTTGTATACCAATGTTCGTAGTACAAATGCGTCTAAATCTAAATTAAGCCCAATGTGTGCAGATACAGATTCCTTACAATTTGGCTCAACAACTAAAATCAAGAAAAAAATACAGTAGGTTGAAGAGCCCAGAAAGGTAGGATGATAAAGAAGGGAGTACTCATACATAATAGCAGTGCCATAGGGTGGGCAAATGTGATTGTTTTTAGGAAATGCCAGTATGACACGCCAGTTGGGTGGGTCCTTGCAGAGCCGGCCCTAACCAATATGATGCCCTAGGCAATATTTTGGCTGGTGCCCCCTAGCACCGCCACTAGTTCTGCAAGAGATGCCTGGCATGAGTCAGTTGGCAGCTCTGCTAACGTCGGGCGCCTTTTGTTTATGAAAATGCATCTTATTTGCATTGCTATGTGGCTAGGATGCACAAGCAGCTTCTGCTGATTAAAATGATATGCAGCATGCCTTAATTCTGTGTGCAACTGTGGCTGTATCTGCATACGAAATGCTACATTACAGTGATTTCCAGGAATACACACGGAATATAGGCATGCTGCATATCATTTTAATCAGCAGAAGCTGCTGGTGCCTCTAAGCATACCAAATGCCCTAGGCATTTGCCTAGTTTGCCTATGCCTAAGGCCGGCTCTGGGTTCGTGACTGAAAGGGCTGTCAGGTCAATGGCATAACCTAGAACTCCTCTCTTTTTAAGTGGCTTATATTATTTAATAAAAATAAGACTACTAACACATTAAGCTGTTTTATTAACAAAGAATTACTTGAGTTGAGGGGCTGGCAGACAAGTTTTAGCTACGCGGGCAAATGCAATCAAGTGGCTCTAGCTTTTCTACCAGCCCTCCCTGCATATCTCCCTTTCTGTCACCTCCATAGCTGTCTCATTAGGGGAAATCAATTGTTATTTGGGTGGTGCTAATTAATGGGCTTCTGATGAAGCAGTACATTTGTACCTGGCAACAAATAATTATTGTTGTTGTTGCGCCCAAATAGACCTGGTTTATCCGCATATTGCAGCTAACACCATCTAAAGTCCTGGTTAGGGTGCCCAAACTACAGACTTTTGTAACACAATTCTGATCATCACCTTAGGAGGCTGCGAGCAGCAATGTGTTCTCCTGTGGCATGTGTGCCCGAATGGAGAAACAATTGAATGGCACCATCAGGTCCCCATTAATCAGCAATGTGAGGGAAACAATTGAATCGCCCCCATAAAGTCGCCCCTGTATATATCCTTAGCTCTCCCTCACTGCTAGTACCTTTCATATAAGACGGAGCCACTAGCAGAATGCACTGACCTTACTGCACTTACTGACCCACTGACCCACTTTCTTTCCACCCCAGATCACTCACAACACCATCTTGGCCACTTCACTGTCCACCTCACAGCACCCAGTCTGGCCCCTTCACTGTCACCACACAGCACCCCCCCTGACCCCTTTACTGGCCCCGTCAATCCCCCCTGTGTCTTTCCATGGCCTCAGCTCCCACCTTTTGTCTCCATAGCAGCGACACTTCACTTACATCATCTGCCCTAGTCCCTGGATATTCTGCATGCTGACCTGAGCTCCTCATCGCCGCAGGTGTGGCTCCTCTTCTGCTCTACAGTGACAGTCACGGTACCAGGGAGCGTGTGAGGCGGAAGGGAGCACATGACCAGGGTCCGAAGCCCATCAGACACTCTCCTGTCGCTGGCCCCAGGTCTATGGCACAGCAGGACAGCATAAGCTAGGAATCAAGAGGACAGGCAGCCAATCACGCTCCTCACAGCTTCAAAAGTCAGCCATTCCCAAGGGAGATAGAGCTTACCGGCTGCTCTGGTCTGAGTCAGTGTTAGCACTTAGCACTGGCAGAGTGGCCGAGGACTGGGGAGCATCCATTGATCTGCCTGCCTCCCGCAGTCAACCACATACATGCAAAGCATGGCTGTGGGCGGACCTGGAACGCTAAAATGGCACCAGCCCAGGCACAGCCCGCCACTGCCTGAGTAATACAACCATTTACAGATAAGAGAAAATTAATATAAAAGCTCCAGCTCTTATGAAAATTCTTATTCCCCTTTTAATGGTTAAACTGACAGTCCCTGGATCTAAATTATACACATTGCTCCCTATCCCACCCCAGCCTCACATGGCAAGGAATTGTCTATATGCCTAATTCAGCAGCAGTTGCTGCTGCAAAAAACGCAGATCGTCTGATATCGTCTGTCTGCGCATGCGCATAATTACAGTGCGTGTGTGCAAGGATGCGATCGCTATGTGATTGACAGCAGCGGCTGTTGGGTTGGTGACGCGGTGTTGGGGGGGAGCGATCCAGACAATGAAGGCGTGTCTGGACCCCTTTGGGGGTAGCAGTGTGCCGTCACTCATGGCCGTTGTGGGAGGGGGGGGAACATGGCACTGGTGCGCCTGACTTTGCAGCCAGACTGCGCAGACAGGGGTCGACTTCAAACTGCTGCGATTAATGCGATGTGAGGCGCTTCTCATGCTGGCAGCCTTACCCTGTGCAGTGCAGCCCCCAGCATGAGATTTTCTCTAGTAGTAGTTTTTACGATTTAGCAGAATCTGCTACTGAAGCTGAATGAGGGCCTTTGGGGGTTATTCAGGTCTCATCGGATGGAGTGTTGTGGGGGCGGCGCGGGGAAAATGGGGGTGGGTCAGTAGCTTTTTTTTCGGGGCAGCTGCATGATATCACATGCAGCTTCTCCGATAAAAAAAAATGTTGGCAGACCGCCTGCATACGCAGCTTAGCTGCGTATGCAGGGGGTCGTCCACAGTTGCTGTGACCGCAATTAAACTGCGGTCGCAGCCTCTGGGCAGACCAATCTGCATGCTGGGTGACATTGCCCTGCGATGGGCAGCCCCCGGCATGCAGAAGAAAGGATTGCAGATTCTGCTTTTTTGTACTGAATAACCCCCTTTGTCAGTATATCTATTATTCAGACTGTGTGAGGGTTTAACCCAGAGGTTCTCAAACTCGGCCCTCGGGGGCACACACAGTGCATGTTTTGCAGGTAACCCAGCAAGTGCACAGGTGTATTAATTACTCACTGACACATTTTAAAAGGTCCACAGGTGGAGCTAATTATTTCACTTGTGATTCTGTGAGGAGACCTGCAAAACATGCACTGTGTGTGCCCCCGAGGACCGAGTTTGAGAACCTCTGGTTTAACCCAAATTACACATGAATGAATAGATGCACACAGCATGGTGCCCTGTGACCCAGTACATTGACTTGCGCCTCTCAAATGTTTTCGGGGTGGGGGAGGTTCCCCTCTACCACCACACCCCCTCCGTTTTGACACCCATGATACCAATATGTGTGTGTGTGTGTGTGTGTGTGTGTGTGTGTGTGTGTGTGTGTGTGTGTGTGTGTGTGTGTGTGTGTGTATATATATATATATAGAGAGAGAGAGAGAGAGAGAGAGTTTAACAGAGGTGTGGCACTCAGCTTCCATAAAAACACTCGGAAGATGTGTAATTATCAATGTTTTAGTGATTTACTTGCACTATCATTGGGATACAAATACATATAAGATGGGGAATACATACGATTTACCGATGGCCGGAATCCCGGCTGTCATGATCCCGTCCACCAGTATGCCGGCAGTGGTGCGAGCGCTAGAAAGCCCCTTGCGGGCACAGTGGCTCACTGTGCTTGCCACAGGTTATATTCTCTCTCTGTGGGTGTCTTGGACACCCATAGAGAGAAAAAAGCCGGTGGCGCCAATATTCCGGCGGAGGCATTTCACCTCCTGTCGAGATTCTAGCATCGGCATTGCGTCCGACGGGATCCCAACAAGTGGTCTCATGATCCCCTCCCATAAAATACATCTTACCTTAAACACTAAATCACCAGAGTGAAGCCATGCCAGGATACCGGGACCAGACATACACCCGGCAGCGGCCAATGATGACGTTGTCCCATCCAACGAGGACACTGGCAGTGTGACTTAGTGAACCATCACCATGAAGACATAACAGCAAAGTAAAACATACTGCAATAGAAAAACATATCAATACTAGTACAAAATCAGCTAAATATACAAATGCAAATCAATAGCTATTACCAGGAATGTGGCAACATATCACAATATTGGAAACAAGATAATGACAGACTCTCATTTAAGTAATGAGGTGCAATTACATCAAACCAGTGTATCCATTGCGACTCACATTGCACTAACGTGATTATGGTCACCACTTCTCACAGGCTTGGGAACATCTATCGTTCTATAGCGTAAATTAGATCATGGTTATATTAAAAAAAATGTCACGCTACAGGTGGATCGCTACTTATTATTATTATTATTATTATTATCCTTTATTTATATGGCGCCACAAGGGTTCCGCAGGGCCCAAATACAGAGTACATAAACAAATAAACAGGAAAACAGCAACTTACAGTTGATGACAGTATAGGACAAGTACAGGGTGAATAAACATAGTTATATCAGCAGATGACACTGGAATAAGTATCAGGTGGCAGAAGACTGCTGGATTTGGTGCAGTTGAAGATTATTAAAGTAAGAAAAAGGATAAGCAGATGAGGGGAGAGGGCCCTGCTCGTGAGAGCTTACATTCTAAAGTATTTAAAAGCTGCCCTAGTAGTAGAGGCATGTACAGCTATGCGTTCTTTAAATTTACGCTGGGTCTTTCCAATATAAGAAAGATTGCGCAGACAAATAATTTCATAGACCACGTAAGAACTGTTGCACATAAAATGATGACGGATGTAAAAAATGTTTTCCTGAGTGAGGATGAATGTATCACCTGTGATTAAGTATCTGGATGTTACACACCTACATTTAAAACATCGCATTCTTTAAGAGGACATAACATGAGCAGATGTAATGTTAGCCATTCTGTCAGTGATAGCAAATATAAAGAACGCATGGCCGCACATGGCTCTACAGTGACTACGGAGTCCATAGGTGAGGCGCTCTCAAGAGGCTAGGACGGCATCAGCAGATCTGTATCCAAATTTTCCTATGAAGCCCAGTGATGCACAATTCTGCCCCTGAACGCAGACTTTTTTTTTTCTTATCTAATAAGGTCCTCTTTGATAATTATCATTATTTTTTTACACAGTGCGGGGTAAATTTACTAAGATGGGTGTTCTAGTTAAGGTGGGATGTTGCCCATACAGTAGCAAACAATCAGATTTGGCTTCTCATTTATCTAGCACCTTCTAGAAAATAATACTTGGAATCTGATTGGCTGCTATGAGCAACATCCCATCTTAAATAGAACCCCCATCTTAGTAAATTTACCCCTACTTGTCTGCAGCCCTGGGGCCTTGGTTTCAATTTAAAGTAAACCAAGCTGCCTTATCTGTGCACTGTATGCTCTGGCTGCATTTGCACGTAGGACCTGATTCTGCTTTGGGAATAAATAAAGTAAGAAAGAGCAAGTGATTGTGCACCTGGCAAACCATGTTGCACTGCAAAGGGTGCAAGTATATACATTTTTTTGCATGCAGGGTAAATACTGGCTGCTTTTGCATGTAGCCCACAAATGCTGGACAGGTTTTTGTCACACTTACCAACTTTCCGGCTTCCCCATGCGGGAGTAGGCAGTCAGGTTGGTACAATAGGGGGCATAGTATCATCATGGGTGGGCGGTACGGCGGGCGTGGATGCGCGATCACATCATCGTGGCCCCCGACCCCCACTATTCATTTCACAGATTACCGTCAATGTATATTTGGGGGTGGGACTATGATGTTGCGATTCAGCACGAAACGTGTCATCGGCCTCCAAGGACTGCCCACTTTCAAAGACAGCTGAGGGCATGCGGGTGACTGCAAGGGAGGGGTGGTAAGGCTGGCTTCGGGATACTTGCCTACCCTACCCAGGGGGCTGGGAGCGCCACCAGATTTTCGGGAAGTGGGCAAGTGTGCTTTATGTTTACGCTGCAGTTTGGATAACAGTTTGGACACGCCCCTTACACATCTAAATCTCTGCACATTTTAAATCTGCCCCACCTGCAGGACAACATGGTTTTACCATGGTAAATCAGAATCAGGTCTATAGTTCATAAGATACTGTGGGGGGGATGTATCAAAGCATGGAAAGAGATAAAGTACCAAAAAAACTCCTTCTAGCTGTCACTTCACAGGCTGTATTTGAAAAATGACAATAGCGGGTTGGTCACTCCTAAATCTCTCTCCACTTTATCTCTCTCCATGCTTTGACAAAATTCTCCCTGTATGCCTAGGCTATTAGGCTTGTAACAACACTGACTAGGGTTTGTGTGACTGTAAATTTGACTGGACCGGGTACTGATTTATTTCTAAGCCAAAATATATTGAAGACAAAGAAATAAATGTTATTAACGATAATTCAGAAGCACATAGGTAAACATTTCCACAAAACTTGAGATGTTCAAGGGCGGGATGTATTAAAATACACCGCCACCCCTTGCCGCCAACCTCAGCGATGCTAATCGCATATGTACTAACATATGTTATTAACATCGCAATGCAGTGACGGAGCCCATCCCCCCCACCCCACCCCACCCCCCATCACCTCCATGGGCTCTCCCTGTACTTCTTGTTCCTGGCTGGAAAGCAGGCAGCAGGCTGTCTTGGGCGGCTCCGGCTGTGTTGCTCGGGAGAGGAGTTTAGCTTCCGGGACCAGCGCTGCCTGGACGGACGTATGCTGGGGGGGGGGAATCGGCATCAGTGGTGCGGGGCGGTGGAGGTAGCGGGATGCGGGGGCCGGCGGTAAGGCTTCTATAGGGTATCGCCACCCTCAGGGGCGAAAACACGGCGGCCGGGGATTAGTACATACAAAAATGCGGTAAAACTGGGATTTTACCGCAATTTCCCTTTAGTACATCCCGCCCAAATTCTATATTTACATTTTTCGGAGCAGTTTACTGTAAGCCATTGTTCTCTGGTATCAGCTGCTAAAAAAACTGACTGCGATGTCCTCTAATGAGATTACTGAAAGGAAGTCAGCTTTGTGAAGGAAATAAATCCCCCCCCCCCCCCCCCACACACACACACACACACACAAATTTCCTTTTCAGTTTAGTGTCTCTATAATGTTTTATGAAGCTTTTATTTATTTTTTCAACTGACTTCTGCTGAAAACAAAACTCATTTGTAAGAAAGTTGAGCTGCAGTCATGTTGCAATCCTTGACAATGCACTGTGGAATCCTATAGGAAAAAAGGTACAACAAGCTTGATTGACATTTTTCATTTACTATCATGCTTATCCATTTCTGATTGGCTGAGAAACACTGCAGGGGAGTGGCATGTCTGAAAGATGGATGCCAGCTTGTTGCACTTTTACGTCAGACACAGCAGTGTGGATTCCTATAGAAGAGAGGAACAACAAGCTTGATTGATATTTTTTAAATGTATATATACAAAGCATCTCTGTTTCTATCGTATGTATCATTGCTTAAAGAAGCAGTCTATTTCCCCTTATTCCCATTATGCCTTACATTACTATTAAGGGGGAGATGTATCAAACCTTGGAGAGAGATAAAGTGGCGCAAGATAAAGTACCAACCAGTGTCTAACTGCTATTTTACAGGCTGTTTTTGAAAAATGACAGGAGCTGATTGGTTAGCACGTTATATCTCTCCACTTTATCTGTCTCCAAGCTTTAATAAATCTCACACCAGATAACTAACGTGCCACCTTTTTCAGTGATTTATTCATGGGATAAAGTGAGCCGGAACGGGTCGGAACTGCGCAGTTACGCCTCCAACGACACACCTAACCCTGCGATGTGCCCCCGTCACTGCAGGGAGATGACGGGCGCCCGCTGAGATTGTGTTACCAACGGGCGCCCGTCTCCCTCTCTACAGAGGCAGGAGCTCAGCATTGAGCTCCGGCTTCCGGCGCTGTCACTGTGCGCTATGGAAGAGACGTCATGACGTCTCTCCCATAGTGGCGAGGAGCGGGCGCCCAGAGGACTGCAGCGGCCGGACAAGTGTGATACCCAGGATCAGAGACAACCTGGCTCCTCCTGATGGAGATATCACTAAGTAATATAGACACTACATATGTATCCTCGCATGAAGATTAAAACCGGACTTTAATGGATGGGAACAGGGAATAGAAAAGACTATATGATCACCCTAAGGTGATAAGGGAGCGGAACCGTCATGGGACGACCGGATTATAAAATACCCCCACCATTATAAACATGATATAACACTGAAATGGTAATGGTGCATCACAGTGTCAGATTGTTTAGGACCCAGCAGGAAGCGGGATGAGTAAGACTGTGGGAGCACGAGCACTCGGCGGGAGACATACGGGTACCCTGGAGAGGGGAGATAAATAAAGAAGATGCTCGAGCGCAGGCAGTTGGTGTGTCGCAGAGGTGAGGGAAGAGAGAGCAGAGAGAGAGAGCATCGCGACCTGTGGCCAGCGGAGAAGCGGGTACGGCGGTCGAGGAAGTGAGCAACAGCCGGACCCATTGTAAGACGGATCCGGAGTGAGGCTGGAAGCGGTAGCCGCAGACGGAATCCCGCTACCGCCGGACGGTCCAGCTGACAGCGTGAAAGGAGAAGACAGAGCGGCGGCCCTGTAGGATTGCAGCGGACGGGGAACGGTCCCGTAACAGAGGTACTCCGCCTATTGAGGTCGTCCAAGTAAGTAAGTGACGCCGATGCAGCCAGGCAAAGACTGAGATTTTAAATAAAAGAGGATACTATCCAGCGGCTAGGCAAGTAACTACGGTAGCGGCAGGGACAGCGCCGATAACAGACTACTCCTTCCCTCACAGCTAACAGCCTACGACCATTATTTAGACTTCCCAGCCTAGTGACTGTAATAGAAGAAACTATTATCTAAAAGTCACTAAGTCAATCCCCATTAACTGTAAGGGCTTGCCAGAGAGAGAAAAGGAGATTAACCACTGCTACGACATAAAACCGGAGGGTGTCGGCAAATTACCAAGGGAGAGTCTGCAGCTTATTCCTGGCCATTAATCGACGTACTCGAATAATCGACTCCGTCAGCTGAGGGACGTAGGTCAATTGCATGCACTAACAGTCTCCGACTATACTAACCTACCAGTAACAAACAGTCGACCGTGCGTCCAGAGTTCCCTAGAGCAGTTGAGCAAAACTAGAGACATGACCACACGGAAGTAATAGGATGCGAATTCCCCTATAGTCGAGTGAGACAGAGCATCATAGTGATTCTGACCTTTTTCTACAAAGGAGATCAGTCATTCTGCATCCGCATCAAACTAACAGCTCCACGTAAAGGGTATAGGGACAGGAGTTAAGAGACTGTTTCCAGGAGAACCCACTTTTTGTGATAAGTATCCCTGTTTCACAAGATATCTACAATATTAATTATTCACGGAGTAACCCATCATCTATGTGCACCAACGAATGAAATTTCAGCTGAACTTTATAAGTATTAACTGTAGGATAGGAACATCGGTAATAAGAAAAAGGAGTGTTTAGTATTTATTGGTATATGATGAATTGTAATACCTAATAGATAAGATCTTACATAGAAATTGTATGATGTCCTAACCTTTTAGTAACAGGACTGGAGATTTATAGCTGTTCGGAACCACCGTGTTTGAAGTTCCAGTATAATAAATGTTTATGTTTTCATGACTTACCGCTTATTGTAGATGGATTAAGGTAAAGTTGTTAATATTATATGCTAGAAGCTCCGGGAATGAAGAGTGTCCTGTATTGGTGAGTAAAGCAATTGTCCAGGTAAAATCCAAACATCACTATTCTGGTCCCGGTGTCCGACTTCAATTGTATCTACAAGGAACAAAGAGTACTTAGTAGAGTCCATTCATGTATTAACGGTGACAATTTACGAGTTCTTAATACATATGTTAAGAAGACCTATTGTAAGCCAGAAGAAAGACTAGAGTGTCACAGTAATTAAATTTGTGGCGTCACGAACAGGATTCATAACTCAACGCGAGGAAAATTATAACCGAGAACATGTCTAAAGAACAGGAACAGTCCACCCCTTCAGCCAGCGGAGAACCCAGCCAGTCAACATCAGGATTGCCCAGTATGGCCCCCATAAATCCAATCACGCTACCCTACTATTTTGGGGCCCCCTGGCTTCCCACTGACTATGGCGATAGGATGAATTCCGAAGGGAATACCCTGACTGACTTCAAGAATAAAATGAAGTCAATGTTTCGCCTCTATCCATTAAATGACCAACAGAAAGTTGAAATTCTTATCGGACAGTTGAAAGGTTCTGCACAGCGTGAGGTTATTTCTTGGCCCATCGGAGAGAGGAAAACCATTGAACAAATCCTGCAACGATTAGCTACTACATTTGAATTGCATACGATTTCGGAATTAAAGATGAAATTTTACGCGAGAAAACAGCGTCAGGGAGAAACACTTCGGGATTTTGCATTAAGCTTGCAGGAAGCCTTGAAAGCCATCAGAACAGTGGATGAAAGAGAAATTGAAAATAGCGACGAGACCTTAATCTCCCAGTTGATAGAAGGGGCAAATAGAGAGGGCGTCAGAGCTCAGCTCAGATTGCTCAGGATGCAGAAACCTGATCAGTCTTTCTTAGATTTCAAAGAGGCAGCGATCAAAGTAGTTGGGACTGAAGTACCCCAGGAGGTCAGTTTTCCAGAAATGCCAGGTTACCTGGAGGGTCCGGTGCCCCATGAAGACGGCCCTTTGCATCCAGCAAGGCACAAGAGAATGATGGATATTGGTAGCCAGAGTTTCCAGACCCCTACCATAGACCCCATGCGTACGTTACAGAGTCAAATGGAAGAGCTCGTCATGGGCATGACCGAAATATGTAAAGAAGTTCAGAATTTCACTAGGAAACAGGCCTCTGTTACCAATGAAACCCGATGGCCTAGGGAGCGCCGGAGAACCAGGAGTGAGTGGTGGACTCCACCACCAACCAGCGGCAGAAGAAGTACCGATCGGTTTGATTCTCAAGGCCGACCGATTTGTCGACGATGTCAACGCTCGGGACATATAGAACGAAATTGTGACCAAGAGGAGACTTTAAACTCCAATGCCCCGAGGTTGGGGACCGAGCCTCGGGGGGAGACCCAACAATAGGCCCCAGGTCGGAAGAATGGTGGGCCCAGTACGTGGGACAGTGTCCTCATATACAGATTTCTATCAATGGAATAGAAGTTACGGCTATGGTGGACACTGGGTCCCAAATCACCACCATTCAACAGTCCATTTTCCTACAACATTGGGGGGAACAACAAATGGTGTCACCTCCACCTGCATGGTTGCAGTTAATAGCCAGTAACGGCTCGAGCATCGCATGCGTGGGCTATTGGGAGGCTAATGTAAAAGTCGGAGATACGGAATTACCCAGGCAAGGATGTTTGATTACTCAGACTAGTGACCCTAACGCCATTCCCATGATTTTAGGAATGAATATTCTACAGAGCTGCCCGGATGAGTTAATTACTATCCTCAAACGAACTCTAGTAGACCGATTATCCCCTGATAGGAATATCATACAAAAGACTATTAAAACCTTGCAAAGTCAACGGGCATTTATACATTGCGGGGGGTCCCTGGGTAAAGTTAGGATTACAGAGGGTAAACCGATCAAGTTACCTCCTAATTCGGAAGTAATAGTTTGGGCCAAAGCTCGCTGTGGGCCGAGAGGAAGAAGCTATGAGGCCTTGGTAGAACCGTGCGAAGGAAATGAAGAAGACGGAATTGTCGTAGCCCATTGCTTAGTGCATGTTAAGAATGGTAGAGTGCCAATTCGGATCCTGAACCCTCACAATCACCGGGTCAAGTTGTATCGACAAAGGCCAATTGCCAACCTGATGTGGGTCACTTTTCAGGATGTACTGCATGCTCCAACCCGAGTTCATAGACAAGATAATGATGTTACAGGTACAGAGGAAGATCCAGTGAATGACTGGTGGAAAGATATCCATATTGGAAGCGAAAACACCCCTTCAGAGCAAAAAGAAGGAGTATTAGAAGTGGTTCAGAGGAATTCACAAACCTTTAGTCAGAGTCCCTTGGATTTCGGCACAGTTACGACTGTAAAACATCGGATAATAACCGGAAATGCTATGCCTATACGAGAGAAACATCGTCCGGTAGCCCCGGCTTTATATCAGCCAGTTCGACAAATGTTAGAGGATATGAAAAACACTGACGTCATTCAGGAAAGCCATAGCCCCTGGGCTGCCCCGATGGTATTAGTTAAGAAGAAGAACGGTCAATTGCGGTTTTGCGTTGATTACCGGAAATTAAATCAGATCACTCACCGAGACGCGTATCCACTCCCCAGAATAGAGGAATCGTTGGCGGCTTTGAAGTCAGCCAAGTATTTCTCCACGTTGGATTTAACCAGTGGATATTGGCAGATTATGGTGGCGCCTGAAGACCAAGAGAAAACGGCATTTACCACACCTATGGGACTCTATGAATTTAAAAGAATGCCTTTTGGACTATGTAATGCACCTGCCACTTTCCAAAGAATGATGGAACATTGTTTGGGGCATAAGAACTTCGAGATGATATTATTATATTTAGACGACATCATTATATTTTCACAATCCTATTCAGAACACTTACAACATCTGCAGGAAGTATTACAACAACTAGGCCATTATGGCCTGAAGGTGAATCCCGCCAAATGTCATCTTCTCAAACCGCAGGTTCAGTATCTGGGACATGTGGTGAGTTCGGAGGGAGTAGCTCCAGATCCTGAAAAGATTAGAGTAGTCCATGAATGGCCAATACCTCAGACAGTTAAAGATGTCAGAAGATTTCTGGGATTCGTGGGCTATTATAGGCGATTTGTGAAGAATTTCGCCAAAATAGCGGCTCCATTACATGAGCTACTCCGAGATGTACCGCAAGGTCACCAGAGTAAACGTCTAATGATTACCTGGACTACCCCGCAACAGACGGCCTTTGACCATCTGAAAGAACTTTTGACACAATCACCCATCCTAGCGTACCCAGATTACAGTAAACCGTTCATTTTGCAAACGGACGCTAGTCATCAAGGGCTAGGTGCCGTGCTGGCCCAGTTACAAAATGGTCAAGAAAGAGTAATAGCCTATGCTAGTAGAGGCCTTAGAAAAACGGAACGGAACGATGCCAACTATAGTGCTTTCAAACTAGAGTTTCTGGCATTAGTATGGGCTATCACTGAGAAATTCCGGGATTATTTGACGGCTACTCCCTTTATCGCTTACACTGATTGTAATCCATTGGCACATTTAGCGACTGCCAAACTGGGAGCGTTGGAACAACGGTGGTATGCGCGATTAGCGAATTATCAATTCACCATCCAATACAGACCAGGGCAAAATAACAGTAATGCTGATGCATTATCTAGGCTGCCTGATCAGGAAGAATCCGAAGTAGAAGATCAGGCGGAAGTAATGGAATTACCACCTTTTCAAGAAACTCGAAAACTAGTGTTACAACATATCACTACATCCAAGCGAAATAAATCGGGAGATACGGTAGAAGAAAGTGATCTGAGCGAATGGCGTAAATGGCAAGAAGAATACCCACCTTTTTGCCAATTAAAGAAATTAATCCTGACCAAGAAAAGTTTAACGAAATTAGAAAGACAACTAGCATCTTCGGAATTAGTCAAGTTATGCAGACAGAGAGACCGCTTAGAAATACACCAGCAAGTCATCATCCGGAAGAGTATTCATCCAAAGACTCATCTAACGGTCATCCAAGTACTGATTCCTAGTACCAAAACCTCTACCATACTGAATGCCTATCATAATCGATCGGGACATTTCGGAATTCAGAAAACTGAAGCAAACATCAGGCAACGATTTTATTGGATAGGAATTCGCCAAAGTGTAGAAGAATGGTGTCAACATTGTGCTGCATGTACTTTACGGAAGACACCTCTGGCGACAGAAAGGGCTCGGCTCCAACCGATAACCAGCTGCCAACCATTAGAATTAGTTACCATTGATCATATCAAACTGGAAAAGAGTAGATTGGGGTATGAATATGCCATCATGATTGTGGACCATTATACCAAGTTCGCCGTCGCTCTTCCAGTGAAGGATCTGAGAGCGAAAACCACGGCCGAAATCTTTTGGAGGGCCTTTGTGCGACCGTACGGATTCCCAGATAAAATTTTGACGGATCAAGGTCCGGCCTTTACGTCTCACCTCTTCCAGGAACTCTGTATTCTCTACGGATGTAGCAAAATAAAAACCACCCCGTATCATCCCCAAGGGAATGGGCTCTGCGAGAGAACCAATCAAACGTTGATTCAGATGTTACGTGCCCTCCCGGAACAACAACGACAAGAGTGGCCACTGTTGCTGACCGAGTTTATGTTCATTTATAATAACACTATACACAGTTCGACAGGATATACCCCTTACTATTTATTATTTGGCAGACAAGGAAGGCTACCAGTCGATTTGAGTATCAACAGGGAAATTACACCTGAACCATTTCTGGAAACAGATTGGGTGACCGAACATCAACGACGATTGAAGGTGGCCCAAGAATTAGTCACCAAACGTCAAGAAACTGTACATCAACGCCAAGAGCTATATTACAATGTGAGAGCACATGCAGAACCGTTATCAATTGGATGCAAAGTATTACGAAAAAACCATCGAAGGCGAAGTAAATTGGATTATCAGTGGGAAGCTCTTCCCTATCGGATCATAGACAAGCCGAATCCAAAAATCGAAGTATACCGCATCAGGTTAGAGAATGGAACTAGACAAAGTTTAGTACATAGAGATCAGTTAAAACTATGTCCTAACTGGCCAGCGTTAAAAGAACAAACAGTTCCATCAGCGGAAATGACGAAAGAAACCAATACATATCCAGACGAGATGATGAATATTTGTTGGCCCCTCCTGACCACCTTCGGAACACTTCCTTCTGGAGGGAGCAATGAAGAAATGAGTCTAACCGGTATAGAATCGGTGCGGCCTGAGGTCCCTACCTTGAGGCGGTCTGAGAGAAGCACCAGAGGGAAATTACCTGCTCGATACCAGAATTAAAAGTGATACAACAGACTGTGTGGGAAGGGGTAGTAATGAACTATTATTGATTATACTGGTAAGATAGGAATTGCGAGTAGAACAATAGATAAGAACTAAGAGAAGGGATATTAAATGTATGAATTGATGACATGTTAGTTAAAGCACATGTTTGTTAAGTACAGAAAAAATTGGTTGGTTGCCAAGTTAGAATGTAATAAATAGATGTGTAAGGATACCCATCCAATTACCGGGGAGGTATGTGATACCCAGGATCAGAGACAACCTGGCTCCTCCTGATGGAGATATCACTAAGTAATATAGACACTACATATGTATCCTCGCATGAAGATTAAAACCGGACTTTAATGGATGGGAACAGGGAATAGAAAAGACTATATGATCACCCTAAGGTGATAAGGGAGCGGAACCGTCATGGGACGACCGGATTATAAAATACCCCCACCATTATAAACATGATATAACACTGAAATGGTAATGGTGCATCACAGTGTCAGATTGTTTAGGACCCAGCAGGAAGCGGGATGAGTAAGACTGTGGGAGCACGAGCACTCGGCGGGAGACATACGGGTACCCTGGAGAGGGGAGATAAATAAAGAAGATGCTCGAGCGCAGGCAGTTGGTGTGTCGCAGAGGTGAGGGAAGAGAGAGCAGAGAGAGAGAGCATCGCGACCTGTGGCCAGCGGAGAAGCGGGTACGGCGGTCGAGGAAGTGAGCAACAGCCGGACCCATTGTAAGACGGATCCGGAGTGAGGCTGGAAGCGGTAGCCGCAGACGGAATCCCGCTACCGCCGGACGGTCCAGCTGACAGCGTGAAAGGAGAAGACAGAGCGGCGGCCCTGTAGGATTGCAGCGGACGGGGAACGGTCCCGTAACAGAGGTACTCCGCCTATTGAGGTCGTCCAAGTAAGTAAGTGACGCCGATGCAGCCAGGCAAAGACTGAGATTTTAAATAAAAGAGGATACTATCCAGCGGCTAGGCAAGTAACTACGGTAGCGGCAGGGACAGCGCCGATAACAGACTACTCCTTCCCTCACAGCTAACAGCCTACGACCATTATTTAGACTTCCCAGCCTAGTGACTGTAATAGAAGAAACTATTATCTAAAAGTCACTAAGTCAATCCCCATTAACTGTAAGGGCTTGCCAGAGAGAGAAAAGGAGATTAACCACTGCTACGACATAAAACCGGAGGGTGTCGGCAAATTACCAAGGGAGAGTCTGCAGCTTATTCCTGGCCATTAATCGACGTACTCGAATAATCGACTCCGTCAGCTGAGGGACGTAGGTCAATTGCATGCACTAACAGTCTCCGACTATACTAACCTACCAGTAACAAACAGTCGACCGTGCGTCCAGAGTTCCCTAGAGCAGTTGAGCAAAACTAGAGACATGACCACACGGAAGTAATAGGATGCGAATTCCCCTATAGTCGAGTGAGACAGAGCATCATAGTGATTCTGACCTTTTTCTACAAAGGAGATCAGTCATTCTGCATCCGCATCAAACTAACAGCTCCACGTAAAGGGTATAGGGACAGGAGTTAAGAGACTGTTTCCAGGAGAACCCACTTTTTGTGATAAGTATCCCTGTTTCACAAGATATCTACAATATTAATTATTCACGGAGTAACCCATCATCTATGTGCACCAACGAATGAAATTTCAGCTGAACTTTATAAGTATTAACTGTAGGATAGGAACATCGGTAATAAGAAAAAGGAGTGTTTAGTATTTATTGGTATATGATGAATTGTAATACCTAATAGATAAGATCTTACATAGAAATTGTATGATGTCCTAACCTTTTAGTAACAGGACTGGAGATTTATAGCTGTTCGGAACCACCGTGTTTGAAGTTCCAGTATAATAAATGTTTATGTTTTCATGACTTACCGCTTATTGTAGATGGATTAAGGTAAAGTTGTTAATATTATATGCTAGAAGCTCCGGGAATGAAGAGTGTCCTGTATTGGTGAGTAAAGCAATTGTCCAGGTAAAATCCAAACATCACTATTCTGGTCCCGGTGTCCGACTTCAATTGTATCTACAAGGAACAAAGAGTACTTAGTAGAGTCCATTCATGTATTAACGGTGACAATTTACGAGTTCTTAATACATATGTTAAGAAGACCTATTGTAAGCCAGAAGAAAGACTAGAGTGTCACACAAGGAGCGAGGCTGGGTGAGTATGGTCTGTGTTTTGTCTGTTTTTTTTTTTCCTTTGTAGCGGCGCATCTACTGGGGGGCATTACTACTAAGGGGCATCTACTGGGGGAAACTACTGGGGGGCATTACTACTGGGGGGTCATCTACGGGGGGGTCATCTACTGGGGGAAACTACTGGGGGCAAACTACTGGGGGGCATACTACTGGGGGGTCATCTACTGGGGGAAACTACTGGGGTGCATTACTACTGAGGGGCATCTACTGGGGGCAAACTCCTGGGGTGCATATCTACTGGGGGCATTACTACTGGGGGCATCTACTGGGGGCAAACTACTGGGGGACATTATTACTGGGGGCAAACTACAAGTGGGCAAGCTACTGGGGACAAACTACTGGGTCAAGCTACAAGGGGCAAGCTACAAGGTGGCAAACTACAATGGGGCAAGCTACTGGGGGCAAACTACAAAGGGGCAAGCTTCTGGGGGCAAACTACAAAGGGGCTAACTACTGGGGGCAAACTACAGGAAGCCATTACTACTGGGGGCATAACTACAAGGGGGCTAACTACTGGGGCAAACTACAGGAGGGTATTACTACTGGGGGCATAACTACAGGGGCATTACTACTGGGGGAGTAACTATAGGGGGGCATTACTACTGGGGGCATAACTACAGGGGCATTACTACTGGGGGCGTAACTACAGGGGCATTACTACTTGGGGGCAAACTACAGGGGGGCTAAACTACTGGGGGCTAAACTACTGGGGGCATAACTACAGGGGCTAAACTACTGGGGGCATTACTACAGGGGCTAAACTACTGGGGGCTAACCTACATGGGTCAAACTACATGAGGGCTAAACTACTGGGGGCATTACCACTGGGAAGCTAAACTAAAGGGGGGGTAAACTACTGGGGGCATAACTGCAGAGGCATTACCACTGGGGGCATAACTACTAGGGCTAAACTACAGGGGGATAAATGACTGGGGGCATTACTACAGGCAACATTACTACTGGGGGCAATACTACACAGTGGCATTACCATTAAGGGCATTACTATTGGGGGCCCTACTAATGAGGGCATTGTAAAGGGGGCACTTCATAAGGGGCATCACTCCTGGGGATATAAGGGGTACTACTATTGCGGGCATTGTAAGGAGCACCACTACTATGGGGTCTATATAAGGGACACTACCACAGTGGACATTGCATAAGGAACACTACTACTGTGGGCATTGTATAAGGGGCGCTACTGCTGTGGGCATTATGTGTATTATGGGGTGCTACTACTGTGGGCATTATTACTATTGTGTGACCACGCCCCTTTCTTTTTGAGACCACGCCCTCTTTTTGCAGCGCGAGTCTACGGCGGTGCAGTACCTTTATTACGCACGCCGTGGGGGGGGGGGGGGGTGAGTTCCACCACCTCTCTAAGACCACTTTAAGCACTGGATTTATTTATTATACAGTTAAACAGGACTGTTTCAGCATTTATAGAACTGTCACGCTGCCAACACTTGTTGCCCAGGATGAGATCACATTACATAATGATTTGGCAAGTCCATAAAGGGGATTACGTGTGTGTGTGTGTGTGTGTGTGTGTGTGTGTGTGTGTGTGTGTGTGTGTGTGTGTGTGTGTGTGTGTGTGTATATATATATATGTATATATCTAGACACTTCAGGTGTTCAGGTATTCTTTTAGGTGGATGATAAACAGTATGAATGCATAAACTACTTGAGTTTATTTGATGCAAGAAATATCACCTATTGTTGTCTGCCCAGGACCCTTTCTCACGCTATACAAAGGGTCAGGGGTGGATCGACTTAGGAACCCAGCCTGGGAAATTTATGGAAGCAGCCCTAATGGGGGTGCGGTCTAATAAGGGGGGTGGGGTCTGTTGAGAGGGCCACGATCCCTCCTCATAGGGCATGATTGTATGCAATTGCAGCTTTCCTTACGTCTTTTGATGCAGTTGTGTCTGAGACCAGGGGCGGATTGGGAACTAAAAGTGGCCCTGTAAATTTTTGTGGAAGTGGCCCGACATTGGCAGCACAAGAGGTATAACATACCATGTAGTCTTGGCAGCGTTACTGGAACGCAGAGTTGCTGTATTGCAGAGATTGAATAACAGAATGAATGGGGACAATGCAGTGTAATGAGTGTGGTGGGCTGCCTGTTATGTGTTGGGGGGGCACATAACAACACGACAATACAGGCCCCACAGACTTGTCCTACCAGGAATCCTACTGGTGAGCCCTATGGCCAATGTGCCTACCCTTCGCAGGGGGCTGGGAGCACCACCAGATTTGTTAGCAGATGGGCAACACCATGTGCACTGCCGGTGGGCAGATAAAACATTTGCAGAGAGAGTAAGATTTGGGTGAGTTATTGTTTCTGTTCAGGGTAAATACTGGCTGCTCTGTTAAAATGCATGCTGTACATAGGATGCCTCTCCCTTGTGCAGTTTCTTTCCCAGTGGTTTTCAGAGGTGCTTTTTTAAAAGGTGAGTAAGCTGTAGCATTTTGACTGTTATTTTCCTCTAATAGGATCTATCTGTCTATGCAGAACACTAAAGCTACAACTCATTTTGTCAAATGGAAAGAGCTAGATCAGCACTTTATACAGCTAATGGGATGTTCACCTTATCTCATCTCCCTCTAGACAGAAATGCAAACAGATCAAATTCTCCCGATTATTGCCAATTAGATCATATTATTTAATTCCAGATTAAAAAGAGATTTTTAGATAGTAGTGTGTACGCCAGGGGCTTGTACAGCAGGCAGATTCAAGTGGTATTTGCACCAGTTAAATGATGCTGGTACTGTCGTTTATTTTATGAATAATGCATGAGATATAAAGTTTAAAAAGTAAATAAAAATACATAGGGGGTCATTCCGAGTTGTTCGCCTGCAAGTGAATTTTAGCAGATTTGCTCATGCTAAGCCGCCGCCTACTGGGAGTGAATCTTAGCATCTTAAAATTGCGATTACACACCTCGTAGCAGCTTCTGAGTAGCTTCAGACTTACTCGGCATCTGCGATCATTTCACTGCTTGTCGTTCCTGGTTTGACGTCACAAACACACCCAGCGTTCGCCCAGACACTCCCCCGTTTCTCCAGCCACTCCTGCGTTTTTTCCGGAAACGGTAGCGTTTTTTCCCACACGCCCATAAAACGGCCTGTTTCCGCCCAGTAACACCCATTTCCTGTCAATCACATTACGATCGCCAGAACGATGAAAATGCCGTGAGTAAAATTCCTAAGTGCATAGCAAATTTACTTGGCGCAGTCGCAGTGCGGACATTGCGCATGCGCATTAAGCGGAAAATCGCTGCGATGCAAAGATTTTTACCGAGTGAACAACTCGGAATGACCCCCATAGACTGTAACTTGGTAAAAGTTACACATATTTTGGGGTTGTACAAATATAGATAATATGCTTGCACTATTGGTATAATAGCTGCTCCGTTTTGGTATAGAAACTGTATCAAAATAAAAATGAGGAGCACTTGAGTATGCGATAAGGTAAGCACTAGTACCTGTAAATAAAAGAGGGGTTAATAAGTTTAAATGTAAACGGCCCTTTTGTGTATATGTAATTGGAGTCCGAGTTGTAAGGGTTCCATTTATAATAGCCGCATCTGGAAACCACGTAGTGTCTTACACGTCTGAAGCATCTACTAGCTTTCCCTGGTAATCCCTACCTGGTGTGGATAATTCCTCTGTCCCTGACTCGATAACTTTGCTTCGGTGCGCCTGCCTGTGTGGTCTGCAGAGCTGGGCACTTCCTCAGTCTCCAGCTGGTTCCCTTTGCTTCGGTGCGCCCGAGTGTATGCTCCGCAGCGCTGGGTGATTGGCGTCACCTCTGCTTCTTCCCCTCTGGGCTCCGTCTCAGCGTCACAACGCTCACCGCTTATTTTGGTACATATTCTGGGTAGAGATGAGCGGGTTCGGTTCTCAGAGAATCTGACTCAGAAACCAGAACGAGGCAAAATTTCATCATCCCGCTATCGGATTCTCGCGGGGTTTGGATTTCATATAAGGAGCCGCGCGTCACCGCCAATTTCACTCCGGCATTGGAGAGTGCAGAAAGAGGACGTGTCTCCGTCCTCTCAGTGTCCTCAGTGTCCGTGTCTTGTGCTGCATCTGTCCAGTCACAGTGTTTGTGTCCTCTGCTGCCATATGTCCAGTCATAGGCATGTGCAGGGGGGGTGCCTTGTGCGCACAGGCACCCCCTAATGTCCGTCAATCCGATCTCACATGCCTGACAGAGTGATCGCCGAGCAGGCTGATTACTGTCCCCTCTGCGTTGCACCCTGTCAGGACTGCATTACTTACTGGACGCCTGGTTTAATCAAGAGTGCCACTGCCACCGGCTTTCAAACTCCCGGCTCCACCTCAATGTACAAAAACAGCATGATGTGACGTGATGACATCATGCTGCTTGCACGCCACCTGTCACATGCCCACCTCTCTCCTTCTATTCTATGCCAACGCCAGCCACTGATGAGGAGCAGCATGCAGCCAGCGTTCCTCTTAGGAAGACAAAGAGGCCCAAATAGCGGTGCTAGACACACCCCTCCATCAGTGCACCCCCTAATAAAATGTTCTGCGCACGCCAATGTGTCCAGTGCTGCTGTATGAGTCCAGTCCAGTAGTGCTATGTTGTGCTGCATCAGTCCAGTGGTGGTGTGTTGTGCTGCATCAGTCCAGTGGTGGTGTGTTGTGCTGCATCAGTGCAGTCACAGTGGTGGTGTCCTCTGCTGCCATATGTTCAGTGCTGCTGTATAATTCCAGTCCATTGCAGTGGTGCTGTGTTGTCCTGCATCAGTCCAGTCGTGGTGCCCCGGGGCTGCCGTATATGACCAGTGGTACTGCCGTATATGTCCAGTGATCCTGCCGTATATGTCCATTGATACTGCCGTATATGTCCAGCGGTACTGCCATATATGTCCAGCAGTACTGCTGTATAAATCCAGTAATCCTGCCGTATAATTCCAGTGATCCTGACGTATAATTCCAGTGATCCTGCCGTATAAATCCAGTGATCCTGTCGTATATGTCCATTGATACTGCTGTATATGTCCAGCGGTACTGCCGTATATGTCCAGCGGTACTGCCGTATAAATCCAGAGATCCTGCCATATAATTCCAGTGATCTGCCATATATATCCATTGATACTGCCGTATATGTCTAGCGGTACTGCCGTATATGTCTAGCGGTACTGCCGTATATGTCCAGCGGTACTGCCGTATAAATCCAGTGATCCTGCCATATAATTCCAGTGATCCTGCCGTATTAGTCCAGTTATCCTGTCATAGAAGTTCAGTGATCCTGCCGTATAATTCCAGGGATCCTACCGTATAAATCCAGTGATCCTGCCGTATAATTACAGTGGTACTGCCGTATATGTCCAGTCCAGTAATACTGCCGTATATGTCCAGTGATACTGCCGTATATGTCCAGCGGTACTGCCGTATATTTCCAGCGGTACTGCCGTATAAGTCCAGTGATCCTGCCGTGTAATTCCAGTGATCCTGCCGTATAATTACAGTGATCCTGCCATATAAGTCCAGTGATCCTGACGAATAATTACAGTGATCCTGCCGTATAAAGCCAGTGATCCTGCCGTATAGTTACAGTGGTACTGGCGTATAAGTCCAGTGATCCTGCCGTATAATTCCATATAGGTCCATATAATTCCGTATAAATCCAGTCCAGTGGTGCTGCCATATAAGTTCAGTGGTGCTGTCCTGTGCTGTATATTATTTACTCCAAATAAAGGGGTTAATAATATTTAATCCAAATAATTTTTACAGGGTTTGCCCTGTGTGGTGCAGGGGTACGCTCACCTGTGCTGCATATTATTATAATTGCTCCTAATAAAAGGGTTATTATTATCCAAATTAATTTTACAGGCTTTGCTGTGTGTGTTTGGTTTAGGGGTACGCTCTTCTTTTCCACCAATATTGTGCGTGTATTACATCTGGGCAAATTCCAGCACGCCCCATGTTGTTTGTGCCATCCTGTCTGCAACTGCAGTGCCACTTCTAGATGGGCCAGGTGTTTGTGTCGCCCAGTTGTGTCACTTAGCTTAGTCATACAGCCACCTTGGTGCAACGTTTTGGCCTAAAAACAATATTGTGAGGTATGAGGTGTTCAGAATAAACTGGAAATGAGTGGAAATGAATGTTATTGAGGTTAATAATACCGTAGGATCAAAATTACACCAAATTCTGTGATTTTTAGCTGTTTTTGTGATTTTTTTCAAAAATCATCCAGATCCAAAACCAAAACACGAACGGGTGGTTTTGGCAAAACCAAAACACGAGCGGGGAATTAGAACTAAAACCAAAACACAAACCGCGAAAAAGTGCCAGCCGCACATCTCTAATTCTGGGGTACTCGCAATACAGTATATGGGAGAATTTGTGATAAATTGGTGCACAGTAGCATATCTCCCAACTTTCCAGATTTTACTGGGACTATCTGATTTGAGGAGACTATCTCACCATCCCATTTTTCAGTTCGGTGTTCAGTGCATGCTGACCCACTGTCTCTCTGCCCCTTCCCTTTAGAATGTAACCTCTCACGAGCTTGGCCCTCTTCCCTTATGTGCATTAGCTTCCCTTACTTCGAGGGGAAGTACTAAGCAGTGATAAAAGTGGGTAAGTGAGCCAGTGGAGAAGTTGCCCATGGCAACCAATCAGCATTGACTTAACATTTATATTTTGCATACTATAAAAGTATACAGAGCATCTTCCCACCATGACCCTGAAAATTATATCGGTTAATGCCAATGGCCTTAACTCTCCCACCAAACGAGCCATGGCCATCCAATTCTTTAACAGACAAAAGTCTGATGTGGTACTAATCCAGGAGACCCATTTTAAACCCCCACATCCCTCTATGTCCTGCAAACAATTTCCACATGTCTATTATTCAAACATGCCTACCAAACGAAGGGGAACCGCTATTATGATCCGTCGAGGCCTCCCTATAACTGTTCATGACACTGTCTCGGGCCCCCAGGGCCGTTACGTTATCCTTTCATGTTCCTATAACCAAGCCCCCCTGATCTTGGCCTCCATATATGCCCCTAATGCGCAGCAGGGTTCTCTATTTACAGCCTTTTTTTACAGCCTATCCCGCCTTCCTACGGGCATGACTATAATTGGTGGAGACTGTAATGTCACACTGGATCCACTTCATGACAGATCTCGCCCCGCCTCTACTGCTTCTACTCCCGCCAAACTGGCCAAGCGTTTACAGACACATTTATCACTGTATAACCTATATGACGGCTGGAGGACCTTGTACCCCTCAGCGAAGGGTCTCACTCACTACTCCCCGCCTCACGACCTCTATACCCGCATAGACTATGTGTTCGTTGACCGGGACACTACTCGTAAACTCCTCAGTGCCCAGACGCTCCCTATCTCTTGGTCGGACCACTCTGCTGTTCTGCTCGAGATCTCATCCTCCTCACCCCCCCCACCAGATTCTGGCGGCTAAACGAATCTCTTCTGCTTAAAAAATGCACCGTTGCTGATATTGCCACCGCCTTAGCTAACTATTATGCCGAAAATGCGACTCCAGATATCCCTCCCTCCCTAATATGGGAAGCACATAAGGCCACCATCCGAGGCTACCTTATAAGCCTTTCGGCTGCCCAGAAGAAAACTGAAGCCCAACGGATCCGAGCTCTAGAAACAGAACTTGCCACCTTGACCCTTCTGCATCAACGCCGCCCCAAAAAGAAAACGTATTCCAAACTCCTAGCAGTTAAAGGACAGCTCTCCCAAATCCTCACCAAAAAGGCAGTCAAGGCACTCTTATGGGCGCGCCAGAGGTTCTATGAGAAATCAGATAAGGCTGACACTCTGCTAGCCCAAAAACTGAGAGCGAAACGCACTCAAAATCGCATCGTATCCCTACGCTGTGCGGACGGGTCTGCCACGTTTGATCCATCGCGAATGGCCGCCCAATTTCGGGATTATTATACGTCCTTGTACAATCTCCCCTCCACCCTAGATACCGATCCTGATCACGTCTCTGAACTCCGAGACTATCTTTCCACTTGCACACTCCCTAAGCTTTCCGACTCGGACATATTGACACTCAATGCCCCTATTTCCACGGAGGAAATTTCAGTGGCCATCCAGCAGTTACGTCGTACCGCAGCCCCTGGCCCTGATGGCTTTACCGCTTTATATTATAAAAAATTTACAACCTTTTTACTCCCCATGCTTCAATCTCTGTTTAACGCAATCTTAGACGGGGACTCATTCGACGCAGCCACCACTAGGGCCAACCTTATCCTCATTCCGAAACCTGACAGGGACCCGATGGAGATGAAGAACTATCGACCCATTTCGCTCTTGAATGTGGACCTAAAGCTTTTCGCCAAAATCTTGGCTAATAGACTTGCTCCATACTTACCCGTCCTTATTCATCCCGACCAGGTCGGTTTCATTCCTTCCAGACAGGCCGCAGATAATACTAGGCGTCTCATTGACCTCATCCAGTTGGCACAAGACAAGTCTCTCCCGACGCTAGTCGTGGCCCTCGACGCAGAAAAGGCCTTTGATAGGGTGGCTTGGCCATTCCTACAACAGACGCTCCTAAATATGGGCCTACATGGCGCCTTTTATAAAGGCGTTACCTCGCTATATCAGAATCCCTCAGCCTCTATCTTAATTAATGGCCTCTCCTCCGACCCTCTTCCCATACGTAACGGCACCCGACAGGGTTGTCCCCTCTCCCCCCTACTCTTCGCCCTCATTATGGAACCGCTGGCAGCTAGAATTAGGCTGAACCGTAACATATCTGGTATCACGTCGGGAGTTCACAATCACAAAATTGCTCTCTATGCTGATGACGTCATTCTCACCCTGACTGACCCACCAGCCTCCCTCCCACATCTGATGGAGGAGATAGCTACGTACAGCAGGTTTTCAAATTACAACATTAACTCAGACAAAACCGAAATATTGGCCCTACATGTCGCGGACCCAGATCTTCGACTCCTACAGGCCTCCTTCCCATGTGCTTAGCGAGCTGATAAACTCAAATACCTGGGCATCTATCTCACTAAGTCCTACTCTGGTCTCTATGCTGCCAACTTTCCCATACTCTTAACCTCTATTAAACACGATATGACAAAGTGGAATAAATACATCCTGTCTTGGTTTGGACGGATGACAGCCGTTAAGATGACACTACTGCCCCGTCTGTTATGTCTGTGGCAAACTCTCCCCATCCACGTCCCCACCTCAATCCTTAAAAATCTCCATGCAGACCTTACCAGATTTATCTGGGCAGGGCGAAAGCCCAGAGTAAAGATGCGAATCCTCCAAAAGCATCGTCTAGAAGGGGGTCTAGGAGTTCCTGACCTCCTTAAATACTATAGAGCTGCTCACTTAACACACATGTGTCCTATGGCACGATAACCCTGGACACAGAATCTGGACACAGCTAGAGGCTACCACACTCCACAGATATTCCCCCTACAGCTTGCTCTGGTGTCGACCGAATAACCGCCCCCCCGCTTCCTCGCTGTTACCCACAGTGAAATTTACCCTTGCCATATATGACCTTTGCTCACGTCTTTACCGGCTACGCTCCTTTCACCCTCTACTCACCCCTCTGTGGAACAACCCGGCATTTCCGCCAGGGGAGAACCACTTAGCTTTTGATTCCTGGACCAGCCATAACTCACTCTTCCTTCTAGACGTCGCTCCGCTACATACATTCCCTACGTTTGACGACTTACAATCCCGTTTCTCGCTCCCACGCTCAACCTTTTATCAATTCTTGCAGATACGCCACTTTTTTGCCTCTACCTCCGGAACACCGCCCGTGGGAGGTAAAACGAGCTTTGAATCCCTCTGCTGCACCTGCCGATCAACTAAAGGCTTACTCTCAACTATATACCAAATCCTATTAGCCCACAACTCACCCCTGAAGGAACCCCACGAAATAGCATGGGAACGGGAGGTAGGTGAAACCCTGACGACAGATGAGTGGTCTGAAATTAGGCAGGAAATATCCACGAGCTCCATTTCGGTTCGAATTAAAGAAAATGCCTACAAATTATATTACCGTTGGTACCTAGTACCATCGCGTCTCCATTCAATTTACCCCTCCTGCTCGGATAGCTGTTGGCGTCAATGCGGCCAGCGCGGAACCCTGCTGCATATTTGGTGGAACTGCCCGCAAATTAAGGGATATTGGACTAGGGTCCATAGACTTATTTTTAAGGTCCTTGGATTGACGATCCCGATGTCACCTCTCTATTCCCTGCTCTCTCGCCCAATACCTCACACCCCTCGCCACCAACAAAAGCTAATTAAGCATATCCTAAATACGGGCAAATGCCAAATTGCGGCTAACTGGAAATCTCTGTCACCCCCCACAACCCCTGCTACCATTAATGCTATATGGCAAACTTATAGATTGGAACGTATTACAGCGGTTCTCCGGGACACCCCAGACAATTTTACCAATACGTGGTCACCCTGGACGTCACACTTCGGTGCTGAACCCCCACTAACTACCATTTAAGATAATGGGAACCATCACGATACCCTATCCAACTAAGGATAATCTGACGCACTGCCCAGGCGACTGGGACCGCCCGACCATCCCTCCCTTACCTCCCTTCCCAACCCTCCCTCCCTTCTTTTCTCTTCCCCCTCCTTGCCTCTTTTCTCTTCTACTTCTAATGCTAAGTTTACTCTTTGTTCTTCTTTTATAAGCTACAATGCTCCATTAAGAGTTATTCCTTCGCCCATAGCTACGGTACACACCAAATGTATTACACCACCTATTGACAGCTCTCTATACATAGGCATGCATGCCTGTTTATTTCTTCACTCACTCGATGTTGTACATAGGTAGATATTCTGCCACTGCTATTTGACAGTTAACTGCGATATGTACCAATGTGTGATACCTATAATGTATACCTTACGAATTTCTTGTTAAAAGTATAAAATTCAATAAAAACTTTTTCTCAAAAAAAGAGAAAAAAAAAAGTATACAGAGCAGCTGATTGGTTGCCATGAGCAACTTCTCCACTGGCTCACTTCTCCACTTTTATCACTGCTTAGTACATAACCTCCTAAGACTATCATTTACTCAATACTCCCTTCAATAGCACCTAACATTTGGTTTCTGACATCCTGCTGCTTACTTGAGTGCTATGACCACCGATGCAGCAATGTTTATAAAGCACTAGCTGAAGTACCCGGCGCTGTCTGGGTTTAACTTTTCCAGTTATTAAGGCCCAAAAGTATTAAGCCTTAAAAAGTGATAAAGTGGAAACGGATAAAGAGTGATTAATAGTGATGTGCACCGGAAATTTTTCGGGTTTTGTGTTATGGTTTTGGATTCGGGTCCACGGCCGTGTTTTGGATTCGGACGCGTTTTGGCAAAACCTCCCTGAAATTTTTTTGTCGGATTCGGGAGTGTTTTGGATTCGGGTGTTTTTTTACAAAAAACCCTCAAAAACAGCTTAAATCATAGAATTTGGGGGTCATTTTGATCCCATAGTAATATTAACCTCAATAACCATAATTTCCACTCATTTTCAGTCTATTCTGAACACCTCACACCTCACAATATTATTTTTAGTCCTAAAATTTGCACCGAGGTCGCTGGATGGCTAAGCTAAGCGACACAAGTGGCCGACACAAACACCTGGCCCATCTAGGAGTGGCACTTAAAAAAAATAGTCCCCAAACAGCACATGATGCAAAGAAAAAAAAGAGGTGCACCAAGGTCGCTGGATGGCTAAGCTAAGCGACACAAGTGGCCGACACAAACACCTGGCCCATCTAGGAGTGGCACTGCAGTGTCAGGCAGGATGGCACTTAAAAAAAATTGTCCCCAAACAGCACATGATGCAAAGAAAAAAAGAGGCGCACCAAGGTCGCTGTGTGACTAAGCTAAGCGACACAAGTGGCCGACACAAACACCTGGCCCATCTAGGAGTGGCACTGCAGTGTCAGACAGGATGGCACTTCAAAAAAATTGTCCCCAAACAGCACATGATGCAAAGAAAAAAAGAGGCGCACCAAGGTCGCTGTGTGACTATGCTAAGCGACACAAGTGGCCGACACAAACACCTGGCCCATCTAGGAGTGGCACTGCAGTGTCAGACAGGATGGCACTTCAAAAAAAATAGTCCCCAAACAGCACATGATGCAAAGAAAAAAAGAGGCGCAATGAGGTAGCTGTGTGGCTAAGCTAAGCGACACAAGTGGCCGACACAAACACCTGGCCCATCTAGGAGTGGCACTGCAGTTTTCTAGCGAGAGGATGAGTGCTACCATCCTCATGTGAATCTGAACCACTAGCCATGAACATAGGCCAGGGCCTCAGCCGTTCCTTGCCACTCCGTGTCGTAAATGGCATATTGGCAAGTTTACGCTTCTCATCAGATGCTTTCAATTTTGATTTTTGGGTCATTTTACTGAACTTTTGTTTTTTGGATTTTACATGCTCTCTACTATGACATTGGGCATCGGCCTTGGCAGACGACGTTGATGGCATTGCATCATCTCGGCCATGACTAGTGGCAGCAGCTTCAGCACGAGGTGGAAGTGGATCTTGATCTTTCCCTATTTTAACCTCCACATTTTTGTTCTCCATTTTTTAATGTGTGGAATTATATGCCAGTATCAATAGCAATGGCCTACTACTATATATACTGCGCACAACTGAAATGCACCACAGGTATGGATGGATAGTATACTTGACGACACAGAGGTAGGTAGAGCAGTGGCCTTCCGTACCGTACTGCTATATATACTGGTGGTCACTGTCAGCAAAACTCTGCACTGTACTCCTCCTATATAATATACTGGTGGTCCCCAGTGCCCACAATAAAGCAGTGTGAGCACAGATATATGCAGCACACTGAGCACAGATATGGAGTGTTTTTCAGGCAAACAATGTATACTGGTGGTCACTGGTCAGCAAAATTCTGCACTGTACTCCTCCTATATAATATACTGGTGGTCCCCAGTGCCCACAATAAAGCAGTGTGAGCACAGATATATGCAGCACACTGAGCACAGATATGGAGTGTTTTTCAGGCAGACAACGTATACTGGTGGTCACTGGTCAGCAAAACTCTGCACTGTACTCCTCCTATATAATATACTGGTGGTCCCCAGTGCCCACAATAAAGCAGTGTGAGCACAGATACATGCAGCACACTGAGCACAGATATGGAGTGTTTTTCAGGCAGACAACGTATACTGGTGGTCACTGGTCAGCAAAACTCTGCACTATACTCCTCCTATATAATATACTGGTGGTCCCCAGTGCCCACAATAAAGCAGTGTGAGCACAGATATATGCAGCACACTGAGCACAGATATGGAGTGTTTTTCAGGCAAACAATGTATACTGGTGGTCACTGGTCAGCAAAATTCTGCACTGTACTCCTCCTATATAATATACTGGTGGTCCCCAGTGCCCACAATAAAGCAGTGTGAGCACAGATATATGCAGCACACTGAGCACAGATATGGAGTGTTTTTCAGGCAGACAACGTATACTGGTGGTCACTGTCAGCAAAACTCTGCACTGTACTCCTCCTATATAATACAGCTGCTCCCCAGTCCCCACAATAAAGCAGTGTGAGCACAGATATATGCAGCACACTGAGCACAGATATGGAGTGTTTTTCAGGCAGACAACGTATACTGGTGGTCACTGTTAGCAAAACTCTGCACTGTACTCCTCCTATATAATACAGCTGCTCCCCAGTCCCCACAATTAAGGAATAAGCACAAATATTTTTGCATCAAGATTAATAAATGGAGAGGACGCCAGCCACGTCCTCTCCCTAACATTTCCAATGCACGAGTGAAAATGGCGGCGACGCGCGGCTGCTTATATAGAATCCGAATCTCGCGAGAATCCGACAATGGGATGATGCCGTTCGGGCGCGCTCGGGTTAACCGAGCCATACGGGAGAATCCGAGTATGCCTCGGACCCGTGTAAAATGGGTGAAGTTCGGGGGGGGTTCGGTTTCCGAGGAACCGAACCCGCTCATTACTAGTGATTAATGACCAGCCAATCAGCTTCCAAACTGTCAAGTCATAGGATGTCATAGAGTACACTCATAGAGTGCGCTTTGGGGCCCGCTACCGCTGCCTGGTTGCCGCTGGGAAAACGTGTTTTGCCCGTGTAGTCTAGGCTTGTTCACTTCCAGTTGTATATAGCACCATTTATCTAAATGGTCTGCTACCACACATTTTTTCTCCTGCTTCTCTTTCTCATTTCTGGGACTCTCATTGGTGATCCAGTGAACCCTTTTACCTATGGCAGTTACCCAACTAGTAGGCTCACATTCTCTGCCTAACACCAACAGCAGATCCCACCTTTATATCTCTGACTAAAGATAACCAGAGTCTTTGGTTTTTCATGAACTCTCATCAATGATTCAGGAGAAAAATTACTGAGATTCCAGTGACCTACTATCATACCATACTGCATATGCCCAATCTCGTCCGATCTTGGAAGCTATACAGTAAAGGGCCGATCCAGAGCCAGATGGGAGACCACCTGGGAATACCTGGTGCAGTAGGTCGGGGCTTTTGGGACACTCCAGTCTACCATTGACAGCAGATTCATCTTTATCTTCTCTGCCTTCGCAGCCGATTCTTGGCAGAAAGCATATAACCATCTTGCTTCCCTCCAGGGATTGAGATATTAGGTATGTTGTGTTCATGTAAGGTATTTCCTTGATTTGATTTATGTGCTGGTTACCGCAAATCTGTGCACTGCATATTCAGAATCACTATCTCTCTGCATAAGATATTCCCTTGATTTGTGTGGTTATTGCGAAATTCATGTACTGGACTTCTATCTGTCGCCACAGCATATAGATTAATTAAGTATGGGTCCAAAGAGATATTCCAGTGACACAGGTGCATCTTATTAAGTCCAACATAGGACATTTTTATGGTATTAATTTTCCTGCTACCCCTATTGGCACACGCCTATACTGATATTCATCAGTTCACTATAGAATTATATATTACTTATTAGACTATATTTTAAACTAACCTAATAAAAGTTACGTTTTATGTCTGAAAATAATACAAATCTATATATAAAATAATAATCTGACTTGAAGAGCGCACAAACAAAAAGTCTTCTCTCCTCTCTTTATGTGTACTCTATGACATTTATTGACTTTATAGTGCACTGCCAGCAGTGTAAATAGGGACAATTAGTCAATTATCCCATGAACGCTGGTCTCTTATCTACTCATTGGTGATCCCTATATATTTAACTGTTGCGGAGTCACACCTACTCTTCTGCTAAAGTCACAGGCTGTGTTTGAAAAATTATAGCTAGGAGCTG
This sequence comes from Pseudophryne corroboree, assembly GCF_028390025.1. Classification (NCBI taxonomy): domain Eukaryota; kingdom Metazoa; phylum Chordata; class Amphibia; order Anura; family Myobatrachidae; genus Pseudophryne; species Pseudophryne corroboree. Next base: position 700,583,853 of record NC_086449.1, on the reverse strand, counting down.
GTTGGCTGGTACTTTATCACTCTTTATCCGTCTCCACTTTATCACTTTTTAAGGCTTAATACATTTGGGCCTAAGTTATCAATGAGTTGGATGTAACTGTAAACATATTAAAAATAAGTAGCAGCTGAGCAGCTCTTCCAACACACCCATGAGGTAACTGCCCAGTGTCGTTTTTTGGTACACAAAAATTTTTTGTCTTCCCACCTCCATTTCTGTCAGTTATTTTAGTTAATTGATTTATGGTTATTTCAGTCATTTATTTCAGGTCATTGAATTATGGTTATTTCTGTTAGCTATTACAGTTCATTAAAGTTTTCAACCAAATCCATCCAGTGGAAGGCCCAGAACAGACTCCTTGGGTCAAAGTTCTGGCCAGCGTACACCAACAACTGGGACCCCAACCGGCTAGTATGTCTTCTTAGATCCATTATGAACCACTCTATGAATTTTTCTTCCAAATCTATCCAATGGAAGGTCCAAGGCTCCCTAGGTCAAAGTTGTGACAGAGCATTCTGACATGAGGTTTGACCAACCCCAACCTCTTAGTATGCCTATTGGGATCCAATGTTACCACTCTGTGAAGTATTCTTCCAAATCCATCCTGTGGAAGGCCCAAAACACGCTCCCTGTCAAAGTTCTTCCTAACACATTCTGCCGTGAGGTCCAACCGGCCAGGATCCAGCTGAACCACCTCTTGTTGGTTTCATCCCAATCACGGTTTTCTTGTGTGCTCATTTATGTATTTTGTTAGGTGCTATGGAACCCTTGTGGTGACATATAAATAAATAATACAAATACAACAGCATGGTTATGCTAATAGTTCAGATATTGGAATGTATACGGTAGAGCAGGGGTTGCCAGACTTTATGACCCAGTGAGCTACTCTAAAGGGCAGAAATATCTTGTGATCCACTGAGAAGGGAAAAATGGAATGTGGCACCTCCAAAAAAGGGACGTGGGTACTGTCCCAGCAAAATCGTTATAATTGGTTCTATTATTTGATGTTTTCAGTATTATTAAGGCTATTAGTGTGTACATTATTATTAGAGATGAGTGGGTTCGGTTCGTCGAGATCCGAACCCCCCCTTTCCCCCCCCCATACTTCACGTGGTTTACACGGGTCCGAGGCAGCCTGGGTTCTTCCCGCCTAACACGCAAAACCCGAACGGGGGAAAATGTCATCATCCCACTGTCGGATTCTCGCGAGATTCGGATTCCATATAAAGAGCCGCGCGTCGCCGCCATTTTCACTCATGCATTGTTGATTGAGCGGAGAGGACGTGGCTATGTTCTCTGCCTGAAAAGCTCAATATCTGTGCTCAGTGTGCTGCATTGTGGGGACCAGTATATAGTAGTACAGTGCTGCATTGTGATGACCACCAGTATATAGTAGTACAGTACAGTAGGCCATAGCGTTATCTTGCAGCTCCGGGTCAGTCTCAGTTCTATTCTCCGGATCAGTGCTCAATATCTGTGCTGCATTGTGGGGACCAGTATATAGTAGTACAGTGCTGCATTGTGGTGACCACCAGTATATAGTAGTACAGTACAGTAGGCCATAGCGTTATCTTGCAGCTCCGGGTCAGTCTCAGTTCTATTCTCCGGATCAGTGCTCAATATCTGTGCTGCATTGTGGGGACCAGTATATAGTAGTACAGTGCTGCATTGTGGTGACCACCAGTATATAGTAGTACAGTACAGTAGGCCATAGCGTTATCTTGCAGCTCCGGGTCAGTCTCAGTTCTATTCTCCGGATCAGTGCTCAATATCTGTGCTGCATTGTGGGGACCAGTATATAGTAGTACAGTGCTGCATTGTGGTGACCACCAGTATATAGTAGTACAGTACAGTTGTCCATTGCTGTACCTTGCAGCTCCGAGTCAGACTCAGTTCTATTCTCTGGATCAGTGCTCAATATCTGTGCTGCATTGTGGGGACCAGTATATAGTAGTACAGTGCTGCATTGTGGTGACCACCAGTAAATAGTAGTACAGTACAGTTGTCCATTGCTGTATCTTGCAGCTCCATGTCAGACTCAGTTCTATTCTCCAGATCAGTGCTCAATATCTGTGCTGCATTGTGGGGACCAGTATACTACAGTACAATAGTCCAGTGCTGTTCTCGCTGCTCAGTGTCAGTTCTCCGTAGTATCATCAGTGATCAGTATCATCAGTTCTCAGTATAATCAGAGCGCTGTTAGACATGCGCCCGTTTTCCGCCATTAGTGCATTGGGATTTAGAAAATTGATGAAGTTATTGTGTCCCCGGTACAAAATCCCATCTAGATTCCACTTCACTAGGCAGGCGATAGCGAGATTTTAACAATTAATATCAGTGATTTATAATTGTTAATTACAGTGATCTTGCCAAATAATTCCAGTGATTTTGTTATTTTCTTCCAGTGATTTGGACCAATAATACCATTGATTAGAACGAATAATTCCTGTGATTTTGTCATTTTCTTCCAGTGATTTGGACCAATAATACCACAGATTAGAACAAATAATTCCTGTTATATTGAGGTGTTTGTGTCGCTTAGCTTAGCCATCCAGCGACCACAGTGCACCTCTTTTTCTCTTTTCTTTGCATCATGTGGTGTTTGGGGACTATTTTTTTAAGTGCCATCCTGTCTGACACTTCCGTATATGTCCAGTGGTACTGCCATTTGATATAATTTCCAACATTACTGCCATTTAATTCCAGTGATTTTGTCATTTTCTTCCAGTGATTTGGACCAATAATACCATTGATTAGAACTAATAATTCCTGTGATTTTGTCATTTTCTTCCAGTGATTTGGACCAATAATACCATTGATTAGAACGAATAATTCCTGTGATATTGAGGTGTTTGTGTCGCTTAGCTTAGCCATCCAGCGACCACAGTGCACCTCTTTTTCTCTTTTCTTTGCATCATGTGCTGTTTGGGGCCAATTTTCTTAAGTGCCATCCTGTCTGACACTGCAGTGCCACTCCTAGATGGGCCAGCTGTTTGTGCCGGCCACTTGGGTCGCTTAGCTTAGTCATCCAGTGACCTCGGTGCAAATTTTAGGACTAAAAATAATATTGTGAGGTGTGAGGTGTTCAGAATAGACTGGAAATGAGTGGAAATTATGGTTATTGGGGTTAATAATACTATAGGATCAAAATGACCCCCAAATTCTATGATTTAAGCTGTTTTTGAGGGTTTTTTGAAAAAAAACACCCGAATCCAAAACACACCCGAATCCGACAAAAATTTTTAAGGGAGGTTTTGCCAAAACGCGTCCGAATCCAAAACACAGCCGCAGAACCGAATCCAAAACCAAAACACAAAACCGGAAAAATTTCCGGTGCACATCACTAATTATTATTGGTGACATGATTTGATGCCAAATGTGGAATAAAGCAGTTTAGAACATTTTGCTCATCTCTGTTCATGACAGTGGTTTTTCTTTATGTCTTGGATTAAAACTATTAGATTTATTATTGGGTTGTTATTATTTATATTCATCTTGAAAGAAGATTTGCCCCAATAACTAACAACATTTTTATGGATAGTTGTGGCAATAATAGATGTCAATACTGGCCAATTTATACATTTTTATAATGCCAGAACAGCTGCTCTGATAAGCAAATGCTGATACTTACTACCATCAGGAACAAAAGATTACACAGTGGTCTGCCCACTAGTGAATTTTCCCAAGTAACTGAATCTAGATTTCTTCTTCTGGTTAAAAACAGAAAGTAGTTACAGACATTTTTATTTTTCAAAAATTACTTTTAATGTTAATTTGTTCAGTTGCAACAGTTGCCTTTTGTAAGGAATTTAGTATTCAGCAATGTCATTTTAAATTAAATACTAAAAAAAAAGCAGTTATTATTAGCCATTTATTATTCTGTACTTTTCACTTTCTGTAAGTTTCTATGTCACCCATAAAAGGACTGTAACCCAACCAATTCCTAACCGCGTGTGTGTGTTTCCCCCTGTTTGCACCATTGCACCATACTGTACTGTACTGTGTGTGTGTGTGTGTGTGTGTGTGTGTGTGTGTGTGTGTGTGTGTGTGTGTGTGTGTGTGTGTGTGTGTGTGTGTGTGTGTGTGTGTCTGATATTGTTTTTTTTCAGTTAAGTAATTTGTATTGGTAATTTAAGAAAAAGTAACATAAACAATAAAAGAATAAATAACAGATAAGACATATGGGCAAGTTATATACATAATTTAAAAAAAAGAATCCATTTGTTTCAGAGCCCCATACGCAGTAGGTTTTGCTTAACTGTCATTTCAGACACACGTCTGGTAGCCAAGCAATGGCACTTGTTCGGTCATTCCTGGAGATAATTATATATCAGGTGCTAGAAAGGGGGAGGGGTCACAGACAAACAGCAGACAGAGAGGGGTTGCTTTTCCCCCCAGTGGTATCCCCCCAGCACACATTAAAAATTACCTGTAACCATACCTGAACCTATCTGGTAATAGAAATTCAGAGAATTGGTCACACATGTTGGAGTAGTATTTGGAAGGCATGCTGTTCCTTGTAGTGCTAATGGGAGATCCTGGGGATAGCTCCCGGGTAACTTAGCTCTCTGGATGTGTTTTAGTACTAGCCTTTATCATGAGGTCTTACTGTAGACAAATTACAGCAGCTAAACTTGCGTTTGCAAACATGTGTGACCAATTCTCTGAATTTCTATTACCAGATAAGTTCAGGTATGGTTACAGGTAATTTTTAGTGTGCTGGGGGGATACCACAGGGGGGGGGGGGGGGGATCACCCCTCTCTGTCTGCTACACGTCTGGTAGCCCCCAGGCTCATTTTGATGGTGAGATGCTCCACTGTAGCGAGTCAGTCAGCACCTTCGTAGCCGGCGTTCACCTCTCACAACAATGGCACTTGGTATTCTGCAGTCTCTACGTCGGTTATTCACAGTGGTGCCATGTCCAGTCACGATACACATTCACCACAGCAACACGCGAATAGGTCACAAATTGTGCTGTTTCAGAAATACTGCCATTCTTGGCCCGAAAGCTGATAATCATCCCTTTTTGCAACTCGGATAAATCTCCCCTTTTACCCATGAAAGTAATGACTGATATGTGCGCACAATTGCAGATCGCTTATCACACACTTTACATACCCACCAAGCCACTGTTTCATCATGTGACCTCTGCCAGGGGGGCTGGGGAAGAGGGGGCATGTAGGTCACGGTGCTTCCCTCGGCTTTCCCGTCGGGGGTTCCAGCACTGGAGTCCAGCCTGCTGCTGCTGTGGAGGGCTTGGGACACTGCAGGTCACCGCGGCTTATCAGGGATTCTGTTTCACCTGCCTCGGGCAGTAGAAGCCAAATCCCTGTAAAAGACCTATTTTCAAGCGAAAACAGGGCTGTTTCTCATGAAAACACACAGGTTTCCCTGAACCTGTGTGCTTTGGGAGGATAACAGTTTTTTTACAGGTGATCCTAATTGGATAGCCTGTAAAAAAACTTTGGTGAAACATCAGAAAAAAGTGTTTTTCACACCTGATGTTTTATCTCCTGTAATAGGATACCGCCCTTTATGGGATACGCAGTGCCGATGTTAAATGTATTAGGTGGTCATAATAATGAGACTCGACCATGTATATAAGGCTAACAGACTATAAACAGTAAATATATAAACAGCATACTCAACAACAACAAGAAAACACCACTATCCCTGCCCCAGTGTATTGAGACTGGCACAAGTGATCCCAGATATTGTACACATCACTCAGAAACCAGTGGGGACTTTGCTGTACATTTATGAACATACACAGTTGTCAATCAAATTTATCATCGGATTAGGGGTGCACTCTACACTAGCCGCTAGTTTGGTGGGGAGGACTACTCAGCAGATTCGAGGTACTGCTTATCGCTAACACTAGCAACTGAATTGAGGGAACAACACTGAAGGATACATGCCAGGTACAGGTCCAGTGTTGAACAGTCTATATGTGTCATGCTTGCAGGATGTAAAGGGAAGATGCCGTGCACTCACAGCCAAGTTAAGTGATGGGAACAGCATTGGCAGTTTTACTGGGTGCAGCACAGGACAATTTTATGGGCATATATTTGACCTGATCTCTCCTATGTATATTACTTGGCATATCAAATATTACTGGGCTTGTTACTTGCCATTTTATATTTTTTGCTGTGCATACAGTATTACTTGGTATCTTACATTTTATTGGGAATATCACAGTCACTTTTCATTTTCAATAGCGTGAAGCTGCATATGGGGAGAATAGAGCTTTTATACTGGGTATAGGGCCTGACTCAGAGATTCTGCTTATGAATATGCAGCAGACATGTGAAAATATGCTAATGATATGGCGGCCTGGAAATATACTGAGACTCCCACTGGCGGCCTCGCAAATCCAAGCTTCTGCGTATAAACACTATGGGGGTAATGTTATAGGGTGTGAGAATCAGAAAGTGAGAGATTTTGGGAGAGTTCTCCTGTTTTTTTAAAGTGGCAATCGTTTACATACCAAACCAGGCTGATTTTGAATTGTAAATGATTTCCTCTTTAAAAAAAAACAGGAAAACTCTCCCAAAAGCTCTCACTTTCTGATTCTCACACCCTATTACATTGTCCCCCTGTATGTTTGAGATAAATGGCTGCGTGTACTGGAACATGCCCTAAAACAGTCCTGACATGCCTGTGATTTTGCTGCCACTCCCCCGCTACCTTCCACAAATGGTCCCTGCTTGTCAGTCATTTGGTAATAAATCCTCACCGCGTGTGGCATCGGTAATGTACTGTACCTAGACATGTGCGCAGTGCGACTGTGATGTACACGCAGTTTACTGATAATCACTCTGCTCTGTAAATATGGGCATTGCATACAGTACATCTCTGAATTGGGCCCATAGTACTGTATATGGTGGGCATTAAGATTGTATGCAGAGCATTTTCTTCTCTTGCCATACTTTTAATCTTTCTCATGCCCCCCAATCCATGTGTTCACTGTCTCGCAGTTCTGTGCTTCCGGCTATACACGGCAAAATAAATATGTAATTGTTTGCTCTGGGTGTGGTTCGTTTTATCGACAGTATCTAGGTCGACAATGTTTAGGTCGACCACTATAGGTCGACAGTCACTAGGTCGACATGGATGGAAGGTCGACAGGGTTTCTAGGTCGACATGTGCTAGGTCGACAGGTCTAAAGGTCGACATGAGGATTTTATTTATTTTTTGCGTCGTTTTCTTCGTAAAGTGACCGGGATCCCAAATTAGTGCACCGCGTCCCCTCGCATGGCTCGCCATGCTTCGGGCATGGTGCCTTCGCTCCGCTACCGCTTCGCTCAGCACACTTTACCATTCCAATTGTAGTCCACGTGGATCGTTAAGTATGAAAAATCCCAAAAAAGAAAAAAAATTGAAAAAACTCATGTCGACCTTTAGACCTGTCGACCTAGCACATGTCGACCTAGAAACCCTGTTGACCTTCCATCCATGTCGACCTAGTGACTGTCGACCTATAGTGGTCGACCTAAACATTGTCGACCTAGACACTGTCGATCTTCAGACCGGATCCCGTTTGCTCTATCATGAAAGTTCTTTTGCAATAGAATGTTGGCCACTACAAACTTAATATACTATACTTTGTAGTGTAGTCAGTCCAGTAGATATATGAAATAACAGGGAAAAAAAGACTCTATTAACCCACGCCTGCTTATTGCCCTGCAATGCTCCTACTGTAACAAGCCTCCCCCAATAGCCATTACATAATTTAAGTTTTGATAATGGCTATCCTTGATTGTATTTAACACTTCTTTGATCGATTACCAACTTGTGTTCATCAACAAACCAAATGTGCACTGCCAGCACTAACAAGATTAACATGCCATTGTAATGGAACAACTGTATTTTGTATTGGTGGGAATTTAATTCAGTGTATGCAAAGCGGCATCAAACTCTGTGGGAATGGCCATGTGGTGGCAAACTCCGTGCCAATAGTCAAAATGCCCCTTTCTCGTGGACACCAACATTGGCAGTTTTTGCTGAGACTGAACAAAGGTGCATAGAAAAATAAACATATTTGGGCCACCGTAATTCTTGGTGATGTTCACACATCACAGAGAATTGAACTCCATCTTTAGAATGTTAAGATCAGTACAACCTTATAAAATAATAAAAACTGACAACTGACAATTATTTAGACCACAGGTTCTCAAACTCGGTCCTCAGGACCCCACACAGGACATGTTTTGCAGGTCTCCTCACAGAATCACAAGTGAAATAATTAGCTCCACCTGTGGACCTTTTAAAATGTGTCAGTGAGTAATTAATACACCTGTGCACCTGCTTGGTTACCTGCAAAATATGTACTGTGTGGGGTCCTGAGGACCGAGTTTGAGAACCTATGATTTAGACTAACAGCTTATTATTATTATTATTATTATTATTATTATTATTATTATTACTACAGGTTGAGTATCCGTTATCCAAATTTCAGAATCCCACATTTTTGGGTCCCCTATTGAGATAATGACATATGTATTATATACATTATCTATAAATATATATTTTTAGAAATAATATATATAATATATATAGTATTTATGTCATTATCTCAGTAGGGGACCCACAAATTTGGAATTTGGAATTTTGGATAGGGGATACTCAACCTGTATTATTATTATTATTATTATTATTATTATTATTATTATTATTATTTTAGACATTCCTCCTCTTAATCTTTTTTCCCTTCAAATATCTGATTTTATTTTTTGGAAAGAAATTGCAGTGCCCGAGAGATTTGGCATGTCAGTGAAATGTCCTTTTTGTACTTATCTCAAGCTTCCGTTCCCTCTCTAAGGAGAAGAGGAGGGAAAAGGTTAGAAAACTGTTGGAGGACAAGAACTTGATAAGATTTAAGTGGAAATGATTTGTTAATATTTTGCCAAAAGTGTAAAATTACCCATTTGGCATTTGCTTATATCAAAAGGAAAAGAGCTTAATAGTGGAGTATTCTTATTAAATGTTAATCCTATAAAGACAGATATGCCAACATCAGATAGACATTTACGGCTTATCTGAATAATGTATCTTCAGAATCTTCAGGGGTGACCTAGAAATAATATGTTCAATACAAATACAGGAGCAAAATAACAAATACTTGCATCAGTAAAACACAATACAAAATGAGAAATGAGAAAATGGATAATTACATCAGATTACACAAAGCAGAACATAAAAAGACCTCTGCATGAGGACAGGGAGGTGAGGATGGGAGATGAGAGGAAGAGAGGACCCTTCTCATGAGAGCTAACATATAATAGAGGCATTGAGCAAATGGAGATGATGAGGGGGACGACTCGTAATTGAGACAGGTTAAGCATGTTGAGAAAGTTCACATAAAATGGGGTAGGGTAGGCAAACATAAAGCTGTGAGATGGGCGTGTGAGGGGGTGATAGAAGGGGCGGAGTAGTCAAGGTCACTGGAAGTTTGGGGTCAGTAGGAGAGATTTAGGAGGAGGGTGTTGTAGAGAGCTTTGGAGGTGGGTTAGCAGTGTGAATTGTATTCTGAAGGGAGCTAGTGGTGACCTTTGCAGAGAGACACAACAGAAGATAAATGGCAGTATATAGGAGGGTACACTATAGGGGACACAGTAGGGTGGCAGGCAAGCCAGAGAAAAGGAAATTGCAGTTATCAAAGGGGATATGATAAGAGCGTGGTTGAAGGTCATGGTGACCTTAAGGGAGAGAATAAAAGTGACCTTGGCAATGTTATGAAAGTAACAAGACTGCACAAGATTCTGAATGGGGGGAAACACTGAGGGTGGCAGAGTCAGTAATGAACTCTAGGCAGCAGGCATGGTACAGAGAGATGGTGATGTTATCAACTGTAAGATAGGCTGGATAAGGGGTTGTCGCATTGGGTGGTGGAAATATAACAAGCTTAGTTTTGGTATGCTTGGGGTAGCATTCAGTCAGATGGCAGAAGCAGATGGACATGAGGTAGAGAAAGAAGGAGAGGTCAAGTGTGGAAAGATAAAATGGAGTGCTACCTGCATAGAGGTAAAGAAGCAGTTGAGTTGAGAGGTGTAAAAAAAACAATAGGCAATGGTCACCCTGACATCTAGAGGAAGAGAATGAGAGCAAGCACTGGGGAGCACTGAGTAAGAGACATTGAAAGAGTGATCAGAGTAGGAGGTAACACAGGGAATGATGGTGCCGCAAAACGCAAAGGGAGTGAAGAAATTAAAGACATTTACAATTCTGAATGACAGCTTATCTGGAATTTAAAAAAAAAACTGTGATGTGAGTAGCCACCCTGCTGACAATACAGATTACTACTGTATATTACTATGCTCTATTATATGCACTTAATGCTGGGTAACAGTGCTCCAAAATGCCTCCTGAAACTAGGTCTCACAATACCAGCCACTGTATTCTGAGACCATTACCACACATTAAGACTGAAATGGAGAAGAAAAGTCATATTTGCCTATTTTTGGACCACAACTCAGGGAGATCATGGAAACAAAAAAGGTCCAAAAGGAAAGCAGTGGAGATGTGATTATGCAAATGTGCACCATTATGGCCCCATAATACTGTATCCTCGCACCACAGTAGGGTGTATTTAAGTAATGGACATGATTCGCAGCAAAGAAGAGAAGTGGATCTGGGTACTATGGGCATGCATGGCCTACTGCAAGGAGGCGTGATCACAGCAGTGTGCACTGAGCTGGGAAAACACATGGAGTAGCTGATGGCAGGTACTGTAGTCCCGTGTCTGGGTAATTACTACACGCTCCCCCTGCTGGGAAGGCATCTAACTCCCCCTGAAATTCATGAGTCTCCTGGACATTTTGGGTCTGTAGGCAAATATGAGATAAGTGGATTTTAAGAAAGATACACAAAGAATAGCTTTCTAATCATAAATGCTCGCTGCCGGCTAAACAATATCCTACCACAGTACATTAATACTTTATATATTCACTTCTTGAGTTTTATATTTAGCAAAGTTAACATCCTTTAAATATCCTCCAAAAACGGCAAAACTCACTAGATGTGCCAATACCTATTGTTAAAAGCAGCTGGAACCTGCGTGCACTGCTAAAATGAGAGAGTTCAAACCTGGTAAAATCACCTAGAACTAAACTCAAGGTCATAATAGAATTGTTATTGTTCATGAGCTGAAGAAAATGAGAATCAGCAAAGTTTTGTGTCCCCAAGGCTACTAAAGTCCTCCTGACCATGAAAGAGTTGGGTAGTGGAACTCAGCATAAAGCAGTTGTGACAGTTCAGTTAACAGCTTTGCAAGTTCCTCCTCAGAGAGAGAACAATGTTTATGTTGAGTTTTACATGCTCTGGGGAACATTCCAAACACAGACTGAGTCATCTCTCCAATTACTTCCTTGGGTATTTACTTATGCTGTAGTTCAAGTACTTTACCAAGTGGAAAAGTTGTTCAATATTAGGACTCAAATACACTGAAGTGAAATATTCCTAAAACTGAATTTTCAGTTATGGATCAATATATTACAAAATATAATTGAATTTGTGATAATTAAATATTATTACTTGAAAACTAATTGTATAAATGACTTTTTCCATGAGTATTTCAAGGGTTTGCAAATGTCAGTGACAGACAAGCTTATTAAATTTCAGGACTATTGGTCGACATATATTAGGTCAACAGTCAATAGGTTGACCCCATATGGTCAACAGACACAAGGCTGACATGGACAAAAGTTTGACATATGAAAGGTTTACACTGGAAAAGGTTGACAGGTTCACATGGTCGACACACATTTGACCAACACATGTTTTTGGGGGGTTCTCATGTTTTTATACTTTTTCCTTCCTTGACTATCCATGTCAAAAATCATAACCTTTAGTAACCTTGTGGCAAGCAAAGCAGAGTGGAGCGAGACACCATGCCCTAAATAAGGCGAGCGGAGTGAGCATGCGAAGGAATGCGTTTCAACAGTTGGCGGTTCCATATGCCAAAGCTATTCACAAAAACCGCAAAAATGCAAAAGAAAAGTGTGTTGGCCATTTTTGTGTTGACCATTTAACCATGTCGACCTTTAGTACCTGTCGACCTTTTGTCCATATCGACCTAGTGCCTGTCGACCATATGGGGTTGCCCTATTGACTGTAGACCTAATGTATGAAGATCTTCTATACCACACCCACATGTCACAACCTCCCACATAACCTCCATAAGCTATCCTACCCAATGACATCCCCTTTATACAGTCACAGCGGTGCAAGCATGCGGGTACGGGTGGGTACGGCGTACCAGCGCCGTAACTAGGTATGTGCTGAAGGGGTATTGCCCACAGCGCACACCTAGTTAGAGCGCATATTCCCCCTGGCTGCGCTCCCGCTGCCCGTCCCTAATGAGGCTCACTGATTGGCGGGTGATTGGGCAGGCAGCGGTCGCGGTCAGAGCCTCCGATCTGCGGCGCTGCGCTCCTCCGACGGCTCCCTGTAGGTTGCCCTGGCAACCAAACAGCAGAGGCTCCAGTGCCGCATAGCAGTTCAGGACAGCTGAGCGACGGCTCACGTGTCCAATGGTGTTAAGGTGCAGCCTGCAGCTCAGCCATTGGCTGGGCACGCAGGCTGCAGGAAAGAAGAGTTTGTGGAGCCAGCCAGCAGAGTGCCACAAGCAGCTTGCCAGCTGCAGAGAAAAAAAGTAAGCTAGCTGTATTTTTTTATTTTTTGTTTAAATCATCCTGCTGTCATAACGTTTTTTTTTTATTATGCTGCGGTTTATAAAATTGGAATTTTTGGCTCTCTGTGTTGCTTAAAGCTTTATGTGTGTGTCTATGTATGTAATGTGTGTGTGTGTGTGTGTGTGTGTGTGTGTGTGTGTGTGTGTGTGTGTGTGTGTGTGTATATGTGTATATATATATATATACAAATAGAAATGGATTCTCGTGGGAGCCAATATGCCTTTTGTATGACAATAATTAAAAGTTTTTATTGTACAGAAACAAACGATATTTATCCTAAGCGTTCGTTATTGACACAACCTTCTAAAAATTCATATAAAACAATATTACAATCTTATACATAAATTACAGTTGGATGTGAGGATTTTACAGCCAGGTGATCACAGTCAGAACTCGAAATGGATGTATCTCCAACCAGATGTTTGTGATAAGGACTTTGTTAACCAGACGTTACAAAATCCAACGCGTTTCGTCCGTTAGGACTTCATCAGGGGCTTGGAATCAGTTCTTATAGTAGGAGTAATTACCATTGATTAGAAAGGTTTAGAATATCCAATGATTACATCCAATCACATATTCAATTCGATAAATATAATATCTAGATAGACTTCAAAAAAAAATATATAAATTTGGTTGAAATTAGATGATGTTACGTTCCCTAATTTCAATCAAGAATGGTGGAACCTTATAGTCTACCTCTGTTTATACATGTCACCAAACAGAGAACTTAGGAAAATTTCAAATCCTGAACGAAACTATTCCTTTTTACAGGAACAAGTGCAACCTCACTGAATCCCAACTACAGAATCTATATATATATATATATATATATATATATATACGTATGTTTATATGGGACGCTGTTTGCCGTAATGTGTAAAAAGGGGGACGCTGTCTGCCGTAATGTGTGAAAAAGGGGACTCTGTCTGCCGTAATGTGTAAAAAGTAGAGATGAGCGGGTTCGGTTCCTCGGAAACCGAACCCCCCCGAACTTCACCCATTTTACACGGGTCCGAGGCATACTCGGATTCTCCCGTATGGCTCGGTTAACCCGAGCGCGCCCGAACGTCATCATCCCGCTGTCGGATTCTCGCGAGATTCGGATTCTGTATAAGGAGCCGCGCGTCGCCGCCATTTTTCACTCCTGCATTGGAAATGACAGTGAGAGGAGGTGGCTGACCACCAGTATATAATATATAGCAGTACGGTACAGTAGGCCACTGCTATACCTACCTCTGTGTCATCAAGTATACTATCCATCCATACCTGTGGTGCATTTAAGTTTTGCACAGTTTGCTGACCACCAGTATATAATATATAGCATTACGGTACAGTAGGCCACTGCTCTACCTACCTCTGTGTCGTCAAGTATACTATCCATCCATACCTGTGGTGCATTTAAGTTTTGCACAGTTTGCTGACCACCAGTATATAATATATAGCATTACGGTACAGTAGGCCACTGCTCTACCTACCTCTGTGTCCTCAAGTATACTATCCATCCATACCTGTGGTGCATTTCAGTAGTAGTAGGCCATTGCTATTGATACTGGCATATAATTCCACACATTAAAAAATGGAGAACAAAAATGTGGAGGTTAAAATAGGGAAAGATCAAGATCCACTTCCACCTCGTGCTGAAGCTGCTGCCACTAGTCATGGCCGAGACGATGAAATGCCATCAACGTCGTCTGCCAAGGCCGATGCCCAATGTCATAGTAGAGAGCATGTAAAATCCAAAACACAAAAGTTCAGTAAAATTACCCAAAAATCAAAATTAAAAGCGTCTGAGGAGAAGCGGAAACTTGCCAATATGCCATTTACAACATGGAGTGGCAAGGAACGGCTGAGGCCCTGGCCTATGTTCATGGCTAGTGGTTCAGCTTCACATGAGGATGGAAGCACTCATCCTCTCGCTAGAAAAATGAAAAGACTTAAGCTGGCACTGGCAAAAGCACAGCAAAGAACTGTGCGTTCTTCTAAATCACAAATCCCCAAGGAGTGTCCATTTGTGTCGGCTGCGATGCCTGACCTTCCCAACACTGGACGGGAAGAGGTGGTGCCTTCCACCATTTGCACGCCCCCTGCAAGTGCTGGAAGGAGCACCCGCAGTCCAGTTCCTGATAGTCAAATTGAAGATGTCACTGTTGAAGTACACCAGGATGAGGATATGGGTGTTGCTGGCGCTGAGGAGGAAATTGACAAGGAGGATTCTGATGGTGAGGTGGTTTGTTTAAGTCAGGCACCCGGGGAGACACCTGTTGTCCGTGGGACGAATATGGCCATTGACATGCCTGGTCAAATTACAAAAAAAATCACCTCTTCGGTGTGGAAGTATTTTAACACAAATGCGGACAACAGGTGTCAAGCCGTGTGTTGCCTTTGTCAAGCTGTAATAAGTAGGGGTAAGGACGTTAACCACCTCGGAACATCCTCCCTTATACGTCACCTGCAGCGCATTCATCATAAGTCAGTGACAAGTTCAAAAACTTTGGATGACAGAGGAAGCAGTCCACTGACCACTAAATCCCTTCCTCTTGTAACCAAGCTCCTGCAAACCACACCACCAACTCCCTCAGTGTCAATTTCCTCCTTACACAGGAAAGCCAATAGTCCTGCAGGCCATGTCACTGGCAAGTCTGACGAGTCCTCTCCTGCCCGGGATTCCTCCGATGCATCCTTGAGTGTAACGCCTACTGCTGCTGGCGCTGCTGTTGTTGCTGCTGGGATTCGAACGTCATCCCAGAGGGGAAGTCGGAAGACCACTTGTACTACTTCCAGTAAGCAATTGACTGTCCAACAGTCCTTTGCGAGGAAGATGAAATATCACAGCAGTCATCCTGCTGCAAAGCGGATAACTCAGGCCTTGGCAGCCTGGGCGGTGAAAAACGTGTTTCCGTTATCCACCGTTAATTCACAGGCAACTATAGACTTGATTGAGATACTGTGTCCCCGGTACCAAATACCATCTAGGTTCCATTTCTCTAGGCAGGCGATACCGAAAATGTACACAGACCTCAGAAAAAGAGTCACCAGTGTCCTAAAAAATGCAGTTGTACCCAATGTCCACTTAACCACAGACATGTGGACAAGTGGAGCAGGGCAGACTCAGGACTATATGACTTTGACAGCCCACTGGGTAGATGTATTGCCTCCCGCAGCAAGAACAGCAGCGGCGGCACCAGTAGCAGCATCTCGCAAACGCCAACTCGTTCCTAGGCAGGCTACACTTTGTATCACCGCTTTCCAGAAGAGGCACACAGCTGAAAACCTCTTACGGAAACTGAGGAACATCATCGCAGAATGGCTTACCCCAAATGGACTCTCCTGGGGATTTGTGACATCGGACAACGCCAGCAATATTGTGCGTGCATTACATCTGGGCAAATTCCAGCACGTCCCATGTTTTGCACATACATTGAATTTGGTGGTGCAGAATTATTTAAAAAACGACAGGGGCATGCAAGAGATGCTGACGGTGGCCCGAAGAATTGCGGGCCACTTTCGGCATTCAGCCATCGCGTGTCGAAGACTGGAGCACCAGCAAACAGTCCTGAACCTGCCCTGTCATCATCTGAAGCAAGAGGTGGTAACGAGGTGGAATTCAACCCTCTATATGCTTCAGAGGATGGAGGAGCAGCAAAAGGCCATTCAAGCCTATACATCTGCCTACGATATAGGCAAAGGAGGGGGAATGCACCTGACTCAAGCGCAGTGGAGAATGATTTCAACGTTGTGCAAGGTTCTGCAACCCTTTGAACTTGCCACACGTGAAGTCAGTTCAGACACTGCCAGCCTAAGTCAGGTCATTCCCCTCATCAGGCTTTTACAGAAGAAGCTGGAGACATTGAAGGAGGAGCTAAAACAGAGCGATTCCGCTAGGCATGTGGGACTAGTGGATGGAGCCCTTAATTCGCTTAACCAGGATTCACGGGTGGTCAATCTGTTGTAATCAGAGCACTACATTTTGGCCACCGTGCTCGATCCTAGATTTAAAACCTACGTTGTATCTCTCTTTCCGGCAGACACAAGTCTGCAGAGGTTCAAAGACCTGCTGGTGAGAAAATTGTCAAGTCAAGCGGAACGTGACCCGTCAACAGCTGCTCCTTCACATTTTCCCGCAACTGGAGGTGCGAGGAAAAGGCTAAGAATTCCGAGCCCACCCGCTGGCGGTGATGCAGGGCAGTCTGGAGCGAGTGCTGACATCTGGTCCGGACTGAAGGACCTGCCAACAATTACTGACATGTCGTCTACTGTCACTGCATATGATTCTCTCACCATTGAAAGAATGGTGGAGGATTATATGAGTGACCGCATCCAAGTAGGCACGTCAGACAGTCCGTACGTATACTGGCAGGAAAAGGAGGCAATTTGGAGGCCCTTGCAGAAACTGGCTTTTTTTACCTAAGTTGCCCCCCCCTCCAGTGTGTACTCCGAAAGAGTGTTTAGTGCAGCCGCTCACCTTGTCAGCAATCGGCGTACGAGGTTACTTCCAGAAAATGTGGAGAAGATGATGTTCATCAAAATTAATTATAATCAATTTCTCCGTGGAGACATTCACCAGCAATTGCCTCCAGAAAGTACACAGGGACCTTAGATGGTGGATTCCAGTGGGGACGAATTAATAATCTGTGAGGAGGGGGATGTACACAGTGAAAGGGGTGAGGAATCAGACGATGAGGAGGTGGACATCTTGCCTCTGTAGAGCCAGTTTGTGCAAGGAGAGATTGATTGCTTCTTTTTTGGTCGGGGCCCAAACCAACCAGTCATTTCAGTCACAGTTGTGTGGCAGACCCTGTCGCTGAAATGATGGGTTTGTTAAAGTGTGCATGTCCTGTTTATACAACATAAGGGTGGGTGGGAGGGCCCAAGGACAATTCCATCTTGCACCTCTTTTTTCTTTCATTTTTCTTTGCATCATGTGCTGTTTGGGGACTATTTTTTTGAAGTGCCATCCTGCCTGACACTGCAGTGCCACTCTTAGATGGGCCAGGTGTTTGTGTCGGCCACATGTGTCGCTTAGCTTAGCCATCCAGTGACCACAATGCACCTCTTTTTTTCTTTGCATCATGTGCTGTTTGGGGACTATTTTTTAAATCAACCATCCTGTCTGACACTGCAGTGCCACTCCTAGATGGGCCAGGTGTTTGTGTCGGCCACTTGGGTCGCTTAGCTTAGTCATCCAACGACCTTGGTGCAAATTTTAGGACTAAAAATAATATTGTGAGGTGTTCAGAATAGACTGGAAATGAGTGGAAATTATGGTTATTGAGGTTAATAATACTATGGGATCAAAATGACCCCCAAATTCTATGATTTAAGCTGTTTTTGAGGGTTTTTTTGTAAAAAAACACCCGAATCCAAAACACACCCGAATCCGACAAAAAATTTTCAGGGAGGTTTTGCCAAAACGCGTCCGAATCCAAAACACGGCCACGAAACCGAATCCAAAACCAAAACACAAAACCCGAAAAATGTCCGGTGCACATCACTAGTAAAAAGGGGACGCTTTCTGCCATAATGTGTAAAGAGAGGACGCTGTCTGCCGTAATGTGTAAAAAGGGGGACGCTGTCTGCCGTATTGTGTAAAGAGGGGACGCTGTCTGCCGTAATGTGTAAAAAGGGGACGCTGTCTGCCGTAATGTGTAAAAAGGGGAATCTGTCTGCCGTAATGTGAAAAAGCGGCTCTAACTGGTGTAGTGGCGCTACTGTGCAGCGTAATTATAATAATGGAGACAACTGTGCACCATTATATGAATTGGTATTATTTTGTGGCCACACCCCTTTCCCGTGAAGCCACGCCACTATATTTTTTGCACGTGCCTACGGCGTGCACTGCCGGCGGTTTACATTAAGGGGGGGCGCCGATGCCGTTTCTTGCACACAGCGCTAAAATGTCTAGTTACGGCACTGCGGCGTACCCTAAAGAATTTAGCCGTGGGTACTCCGTACCCAGACCGACGGGCCGCCACTCCTCCCCTCCCTCCCTCTGCTGCTCACCGCCGCTACCGCTGATGTGAGGGGAGGAGAGCGCACCTTGCTCCTTTGTTCAATTCAGCGCCGCCCGTGAGCCAATCAGAGCTCACGGACCGTCAGCCAAGGCTGCCGGACTGCGAGCTTTGGCTCACGGATCGGCGCTGAATTGAACTCACCTGCCGGAGACTGAGGGGAAGGAGAGGCGCAGGCTGCACTCTCCTCCTCTCACACACACAGCAGTGGTGAGCAACGGGATGGGGGGGGGCTTCATGTATACCTGGCACTGGGGGCATATCTGGCACTGGGGGGACATGTATATCTGGCACTGGGAGCATATCTGGCACTGGGGGCATATCTGGCACTGGGGGACGTGTATCTGGCACTGGGGGCATATCTGGCACTGGGGGGACATGTGTATCTGGCACTGGGGTGACATGTATACCTGGCACTAGGGGCATATCTGGCACTGGGGGAATGTGTATCTGGCACTGGGGGCATAGCTGGCACTGGGGGATATCTGGCACTGGGGGGCATTTCTGGCACTGGGGGGGACATGTGTATCTGGCACTGGGGGCATATCTGGCACTGGGGGGACATGTGCATCTGGCACTGGGGGCATATCTGGCACTGCAGAGACATGTGTATCTGGAACTGGGGGCATATCTGGCAATGGGGGGACATGTGTTTCTGGCACTGCGGGGACATGTGTATCTGGCACTGGGGGCATTTCTGTATCTGGCACTGGGGGCAATGTATATCTGACATAGTGGGGGCATTTGTATATCTGGCACTGTGGGGCAATGTGTATCTGGCACTGTGAGGCAATGTATATCTGGCACTCTGGGGGCATTTGTGTATCTGGCACAGTGAGGAAATGTGTATCTGGCACTGTGGGGCAATGTATATCTGGCACTGTGGGGCAACATGTATCTGGCACTATTGGGATCATATGTGTATCTGCCCCTCCCCCCATATGTGTATCACGCCCATTTTCATTGGCCACGCCCCATGTGGCATTTGGCCACACCCATTTTTGTGCGCGCACACAGTACCTGTAAGACATTTTTTTCTACTTGCACCACTGTACAGTCACCACGTAACTTTACATATTTACTCTTCCTTCACTTTCACATCCCGCTGTCGCTTACCATTCCGGTATGTGACTGGATCAAACAGCCCACCAAGAGCTGATGCTATTTGGCTGGAACAATATGCAATAGGTAGAACCTATTCTTGTGTATCAATGCTAACGGCATTTCCCTATAGAATTTAAACTTGCAAGCATCTCCCTCTTACCTCTCTGTCTTTAAATACCAAGTCTTATTTTATTACTGTTTGTTCACAATTGTAAAGTGCAAAGGAATATGCTGGTGCTATATAAGTAACTGTTGTTGTTGTTGTTGTTGTTGTTGTTGTTGTTGTTGTTGTTGTTGTTGTTGTTGTTGTTGTTGTTAATAATAATAATAATAATAATAATAATGATAATAATACATAATGCTGATGATAATACTAATTATTATTTCTATCAAAAGATAACAAGTTAACTTCTCATGGGCATAATAGCATGCTGTACTTTTTAGCTGTGTTTCCCAAAGTTGTGTGCACTTATTGTATCACTTTTGTTCTGAAGAACACCTGTAGGTAACTTCAGGGGCCGGATGTAATGAAGTCCAAGTACCTGTTGTTTTAAAGCCGGCAATGATGTATCAGGTATGCTTTTTGTCTTAAACATGATTGCCGCTTTAAAAAAATGTCCGACTTCGGCCGGGAACCAGCACCTCTGGCCAACTCGGACTTCATTACATCCGGCCCCTAGTGTCCGTGTGCAAAACCAGTCAATCAGAACATTAGAGCATTCACAACACAAAACACAACAGAACCAATGGCTGATTGAAAATGGGGTCTATTTACTAACCCTTGGATGGACATAAAGTGGACAGAGCTAAAGTACCAGCCAATCAGCTCATAACTATCATGTCACATACTGGGTTTCAAAAATGACAGTTAGGAGCTGGTTGGCTGGTACTTTATGTCTGTGCACTTTATCTCCATCCAAATGGTATCTATACATTGAGTGAAACATGATTGGATAGTAAGCCATGGTCATACATATGGTGGCCAATCCCGGGATCGGGATCTGCGGGATCCCGGGATTTAGGCCCAAAAATGGCCGGGATTCAATCCCGGGATTGGAAGCTCCAATCCCGGGGATTGAGGGATCAGCGTTGAGCGTCCACAGGACACTCAAACGCTGCCCGGCTTCCTGCTTCCAGGTCCCCAGCGCAGCGTGAGAGGTCACACTCCGCTGTTAGCTGCTGCTGGGAGACGCCAGCAGCGTTCACACGGTGTTCCCCTCCCGCCCGCCGGGGTGGGGCGAGGGGGCGTCCACCTAGGTAAAAGCCAATTCCGGGTATCCCGGGAATCCCGGGATTGCCCATTTTTCAATCCCGATACCCGGGATTGAAAAAATGGCCCAGGATTGGCTTCCCTAGTCATACATTCAGATGTTTCCCAGAAACTCTGCTACTGTACTTTGAAAATAATTACTTCAGAGTCTGTGAATAATACATTTACCATTGCAGACAGATCAATTTTAATTACAACTTGTAAATAATATACAGGAAACAAAGGTTGTGTGCATGCACAATCACCTATGCCTATATGTTTTACTGACAAATTATAGAAGAAAAGATTAAAATAAACTTTACTAGTCATATACTAGGGGGAGATTTATGAAATCCTGTACAAATAAAGTGGAGAGCAATAGAGTACCACCCAATCAGCTCCCAGTATGTGTAAATTTAAAAAAGAGACACAGCAAAAAGTGGGCATGACTGTATCCCATTGGAGGTTCGCCTAGTGCTTCCAAAGCTACCACCCGTCCCTTCCTATAAATACCTGTTAAATAAAAGGACATCCAAAAGTGAGCCATACCATCAAACTTTCACTTGCAGCTTCCCCCATTTTTGAAGCCCAACATCTCCTGACCACCCCTGTCTCCACCCCCACCCCATTTGTCACTAATAGCTATACAGCATTCATGGACTGTACTTGAGAGCAGGGCCGGTGCTAGGGTGTTCGGCGCCCCCCTGCAAACTATAAATTTGCGCCCTCCCATATTCCTTTGGCGCGCACCGGGAAAAGGGGTGTGGTCTCACAAGTAAGGGGCATAGCCACACAATAGTACCCCCATTCAAAATTACGCCACAATGTAGCACAATCTTATTCATCTTATACGTAATGCCCCACAAGTAGTAGTAGCGTCCTTATATGTACTGCACCCCAGTAGTAGTAGCATCCCTATGCATAATGCCCCCCCAGTAGTAGTAGCATCCTTATACATAGTGCACCCCCAGTAGTAGTAGCGTCCTTATACGTAAGGCCCCCCAAGTAGTAGTAGTATTGTTATATGTAATGCACCCCAAGTAATAGTAGCATCCTATACATAATGCCCCCCCAAGTAGTAGTATCGTCCTCATTCGTAATGACCCCCCTAGTAGTAGCGTTGTTACACGTAATGGCCCCCCCATCAGTAGCGTTGTTACACGTAATGGCCCCCCCATTAGTAGCGACGTTACACGTAATGCCCCCCCTGTAGTAGTAGCGTCCTTAAAGCACACATAAACGCACACAGACATACCACACACACACAGACACAATACACACACACTTCCCTCTCACCCTTCACTTACCTAAGCCAGTCTCCCTCTGAGTCTGTACACTACAGCAGCCTGGTCTGTGTAGCTCCACCCCCTTCGGTCCCATTTAGCCCCGCCCCTTCCATCCCATGTAGCTCCACCCCCTTTTGTCCCATACACAGCGCTGTCCTGTCACACAGGTGAGGGGAGGGGAGCGGAGGGAGGAGGATTTTAATGCTACAAGCGCCGCTGCCAGTGCCTGTCATACAGGCACAGCAGCAGCAGCAGCAGTGGGGACAGGACGGCGCAGCAGGGAAGGAATGCAGAGCAGGGGGAGCGCCTCTCCGTCCCAGCGCCTCCCTGCACTGCATCCCTTCGCTGAGCGGGTAGCGCCGGGCCTGCTTGAGAGCTTTGTTTGTTTAGTCGCACTGTCCTTTATTACATTTCGGGATGCTGATGTGCCTGGGATTCGAACCCGTTGCCTATGATATTGCAGTCGGACACTCGATTCATTAAGCTATCTGTCCTTGCATAGGAAGCAAGAGAATTCCAATCTGGAGAGTTTTAAATATTTTAAGCTCACCTTGTACTTTGTGAATTGGTGATCAGCGTTACGGCTGGGCAGCGCTATGGATGTGTGGCTGCACACTACATGGATCTGCTCAATTATGGTGCTGATTATTTGTTTACGGGGTACAGGAAGCTTCATATAGTTAGAAATCTCATCGGCTTAATGTGGGATCAAGTGGCTCGAAGGGTGTGGTGTTTGGCTGGGATGCAGCAGGTTGTGGGTGTGAGTCCTGGGTGTGGCAGTATATTGAAATGTGTTATTTAATGAGGGGTTTTGTGAAAAAGGGCATCATGGAATGGTCTTTCTCTGGGATCAATCTTGTCATGCCTCTTCCCAGCGAGGCATGAGCCTTATGTCCCTATTGGAAAAATATGGGGGGAGGGCGCCAATTCTCTTTGTGGCACGGGGCACACAAAAGTCTAGTTATGGCTGTGCATGCAAGTACCTCAAAAGTAGACTCTCAAAATAGAACAGTGGGCGAAGCTGCTTCCTGCTTGAATTTGTAGATATCCTCACATTAGCATAAAGTAGTAAATGAGGCTCCACCCAAACACAGCCACTTTGCGGAAACTCATACTCTGCCTCTTGGTGTAGTATAAGGTCATTGAATGAGGTTTGAGAGTCAACCAGTTGTGAAATGACTTGATGCTTTTTTTAATTACATTCCTATTCCTCTCTGCAAGTCTATAAAATGACATAAACATGTAGAGACAGGGTATGTTTATCCAAACTGTTATGCTGACCAGAGGGATTTATCATTTCACCTTGGATGAGTTTGAAGCTCAATTGCCCTAAGACGTGAACTTCAAGGTTTAAAAAATCATTACTGGGTGTTCCCATAGGACTTTGCCTTGCATTAGGGAGAGATTGTCGGCTAAGTAATGTGCTGATTGAATTGACTTTATGTGGCACATAATGACTATGATAAAGATATATAAGGCTGGCTAATGAATTAAACATGCCAAGCAAAATTAATTTGCAAAATAAAAAAAATAAAAAAACCTTAATATAACAGGAGAAAATGTTTTATTCATTTTTTAGTTAATCTCCGGCATATGTAGGAAATATCTCGATCACCCATTGTTTTTTCCTAATATCTCAATGCATATTTTATATGTACCCTAGAAGTTGTCAATCTGTTTTATAGGCACCGCTACATGTGAACATTTCTCAAAATACAATGTATATAAAAGTAGTGATGTTAGGGTCTCCTGCCCTGTGCTGCCACGTCGTCATGGCAACCGGGAGACAAGTGCTAGCGGAGTAACCTGAGCGCAGCTGATACTCCGGTTCGGGTCTTTTGCTGTGCAGTGGTTACAGGCATGGGATCCGGTGCTGGTTTTTGTGCTCACAGTCTGTGAGGTCTGAGGGGGGCGTGGACAGCACCTGCTTTATAAGGCCTCTTCTCAGGTTAAGCAGATGCTGCTGAATCTTTGTTGGTTAGTCAGTTCCTGAAAGTTAGCCAGTACTGTGTAGCTTTGTATTTTGTTGTTGCTTACTGCAAATAGGCCTGGGCATTTGGTACTACACTCTGCCAATCCAGACCTAGCAGTAAGACTGGAGTCAGTCGTTTAGCCTGCTGAGGTTCTTTTGCTATTCTGTGAACCCAGCAGGTTTGTGGCTGTACTTTCAGACCTGCCTGCATAATCCTCTCTCACTGTGCAGGGCGTCCATGTGTCAGTTTAGTGGCAGTAAGCTGAACCTGGGCCCTGCAAGTGAGAATTAGGATTGTGGAGACTCTCCTTGTGTCTATTATTCCATCTCTGACCAAGGAGTTTACTGCCACACCCGTTGGTAACCCTTTAGGGTTTTGCTGTTGCCCTTAGCAACAGCATTTCGGGTTCTCTACGTATTAAAACACAACATCTTGCTTTTTCCATCTGAGCATTTCTAATACTAGGGAGACACCCAGTTTCTTAGCCTCTGGGCTTCTCTGTTCACTCTGTGTTGGTTTTGTTACCCTATCACCTTCTGTGTACGTTATGTCATATTTCCCAGTCTGTCTGTGAGTTCATTTGTTTTGCATCCCTCTCTGTTCAGACACCAGTACATTCCTGCAGGCACTGGTGTGTATAACAGTTCAAACACCAGTACATTCCTGCAGGCACTGGTGTGCATAACAAGTGATGAGCGGGTTCGGTTTCTCGGAAACCGAACCCCCCCGAACTTCACGCTTTTTACACGGGTCCGAGGCAGACTCGGATCTTCCCGCCTTGCTCGGTTAACCCGAGCGCGCCCGAACGTCATCATCCCGCTGTCGGATTCTCGCGAGGCTCGGATTCTATCGCGAGACTCGGATTCTATATAAGGAGCCGCGCGTCGCCGCCATTTTCACATGTGCATTGAGATTGATAGGGAGAGGACGTGGCTGGCGTCCTCTCCGTTTAGAGTAGACTAGAGAGTAGTAGAGACACTTGATTTACTAATTTTGGGGAGCATATTAGGAGTACTACTTGCTGATAGTGTGACCAGTGACCACCAGTTTAATTAATCCGTTCTCTGCCTGAAAAAAAACGATACACAGTGTGACACAGTCACATACCATATCTGTTCTCAGCCTCAGTGTGCTGCATCATCTATGTAATACTGTATATCTGACTGTGCTGAGTGCTCACTGCTCACACAGCTTAATTGTGGGGGAGACTGGGGAGCAGTTATAGCAGGAGTACATATTTTAACAGTGCACACTTTTGCTGCCAGAGTGCCACTGCCAGTGTGACTGACCAGTGACCACTGACCACCAGTATATTGTGATTGTCTGCCTGAAAAAGTTAAACACTCGTCGTGTGGTGTTTTTATTCTATAAACGCATTCTGCTGACAGTGTCCAGCAGGTCCGTCATTATATAATATATACCTGTCCGGCTGCAGTAGTGATATATATATATTTTTTATATCATTATCATCCAGTCTATATTAGCACTGCAGCAGACGCAGTACGGTAGTCCACGGCTGTAGCTACCTCTGTGTCGGCAGTCGCTCGTCCATCCATAATTGTATACCACCTACCCGTGGTGTTTTTTTTTTTCTATCTTCTTGATACTAGTAGCTTACTTTAGGAGTCTGCAGTGCTGAGCTGACAGTGTCCAGCAGGTCCGTCATTATATAATATATACCTGTCCGGCTGCAGTAGTGATATATATATATTTTTTATATCATTATCATCCAGTCTATATTAGCAGCAGACGCAGTACGGTAGTCCACGGCTGTAGCTACCTCTGTGTCGGCAGTCGCTCGTCCATCCATAATTGTATACCACCTACCCGTGGTGTTTTTTTTTTTTTCTATCTTCTTGATACTAGTAGCTTACTTTAGGAGTCTGCAGTGCTGAGCTGACAGTGTCCAGCAGGTCCGTCATTATATAATATATACCTGTCCGGCTGCAGTAGTGATATATATATATTTTATATCTCATTATCATCCAGTCTATATTAGCAGCAGACGCAGTACGGTAGTCCACGGCTGTAGCTACCTCTGTGTCGGCAGTCGCGCGTCCATCCATAATTGTATACCACCTACCCGTGGTGTTTTTTTTTTCTATCTTCTTGATACTAGTAGCTTACTTTAGGAGTCTGCAGTGCTGAGCTGACAGTGTCCAGCAGGTCCGTCATTATATAATATATACCTGTCCGGCTGCAGTAGTGATATATATATATTTTTTATATCATTATCATCCAGTCTATATTAGCAGCAGACGCAGTACGGTAGTCCACGGCTGTAGCTACCTCTGTGTCGGCAGTCGCTCGTCCATCCATAATTGTATACCACCTACCTGTGGTTTTTTTTTTTTTTTCTATCTTCTTGATACTACTAGTAGCTTACTTTAGGAGTCTGCAGTGCTGAGCTGACAGTGTCCAGCAGGTCCGTCATTATATAATATACACCTGTCCGGCTGCAGTAGTGATATATATATATTTTATATCTCATTATCATCCAGTCTATATTAGCAGCAGACGCAGTACGGTAGTCCACGGCTGTAGCTACCTCTGTGTCGGCAGTCGCTCGTCCATCCATAATTGTATACCACCTACCCGTGGTGTTTTTTTTTCTTCTATCTTCTTGATACTAGTAGCTTACTTTAGGAGTCTGCAGTGCTGAGCTGACAGTGTCCAGCAGGTCCGTCATTATATAATATATACCTGTCCGGCTGCAGTAGTGATATATATATATATTTTTTATATCATTATCATCCAGTCTATATTAGCAGCAGACGCAGTACGGTAGTCCACGGCTGTAGTTACCTCTGTGTCGGCAGTCGCTCGTCCATCCATAAGTATACTAGTATCCATCCATCTCCATTGTTTACCTGAGGTGCCTTTTAGTTGTGCCTATTAAAATATGGAGAACAAAAATGTTGAGGTTCCAAAAATAGGGAAAGATCAAGATCGACTTCCACCTCGTGCTGAAGCTGCTGCCACTAGTCATGGCCGAGACGATGAAATGCCAGCAACGTCGTCTGCCAAGGCCGATGCCCAATGTCATAGTACAGAGCATGTAAAATCCAAAACACCAAATATCAGTAAAAAAAGGACTCAAAAATCTAAAATAAAATTGTCAGAGGAGAAGCGTAAACTTGCCAATATGCCATTTACCACACGGAGTGGCAAGGAACGGCTGAGGCCCTGGCCTATGTTCATAGCTAGTGGTTCAGCTTCACATGAGGATGGAAGCACTCAGCCTCTCGCTAGAAAAATGAAAAGACTCAAGCTGGCAAAAGCACAGCAAAGAACTGTGCGTTCTTCGAAATCACAAATCCACAAGGAGAGTCCAATTGTGTCGTTTGCGATGCCTGACCTTCCCAACACTGGACGTGAAGAGCATGCGCCTTCCACCATTTGCACCCCCCCTGCAAGTGCTGGAAGGAGCACCCGCAGTCCAGTTCCTGATAGTCAGATTGAAGATGTCAGTGTTGAAGTACACCAGGATGAGGAGGATATGGGTGTTGCTGGCGCTGGGGAGGAAATTGACCAGGAGGATTCTGATGGTGAGGTGGTTTGTTTAAGTCAGGCACCCGGGGAGACACCTGTTGTCCGTGGGAGGAATAGGGCCATTGACATGCCTGGTGAAAATACCAAAAAAATCAGCTCTTCGGTGTGGAAGTATTTCAACAGAAATGCGGACAACATTTGTCAAGCCGTGTGTTGCCTTTGTCAAGCTGTAATAAGTAGGGGTAAGGACGTTAACCACCTCGGAACATCCTCCCTTATACGTCACCTGCAGCGCATTCATCATCATCAGTGACAAGTTCAAAAACTTTGGGCGACAGCGGAAGCAGTCCACTGACCAGTAAATCCCTTCCTCTTGTAACCAAGCTCACGCAAACCACCCCACCAACTCCCTCAGTGTCAATTTCCTCCTTCCCCAGGAATGCCAATAGTCCTGCAGGCCATGTCACTGGCAATTCTGACGAGTCCTCTCCTGCCTGGGATTCCTCCGATGCATCCTTGCGTGTAACGCCTACTGCTGCTGGCGCTGCTGTTGTTGCTGCTGGGAGTCGATGGTCATCCCAGAGGGGAAGTCGTACTCGTAAGACCACTTTTACTACTTCCACCAAGCAATTGACTGTCCAACAGTCCTATGCGAGGAAGATGAAATATCACAACAGTCATCCTGCTGCAAAGCGGATAACTGAGGCCTTGGCATCCTGGGCGGTGAGAAACGTGGTTCCGGTATCCATCATTACTGCAGAGCCAACTAGAGACTTGTTGGAGGTACTGTGTCCCCGGTACCAAATACCATCTAGGTTCCATTTCTCTAGGCAGGCGATACCGAAAATGTACACAGACCTCAGAAAAAGACTCACCAGTGTCCTAAAAAATGCAGTTGTACCCAATGTCCACTTAACCACGGACATGTGGACAAGTGGAGCAGGGCAGGCTCAGGACTATATGACTGTGACAGCCCACTGGGTAGATGTATGGACTCCCGCCGCAAGAACAGCAGCGGCGGCACCAGTAGCAGCATCTCGCAAACGCCAACTCTTTCCTAGGCAGGCTACGCTTTGTATCACCGCTTTCCAGAATACGCACACAGCTAAAAACCTCTTACGGCAACTGAGGAAGATCATCGCAGAATGGCTTACCCCAATTGGACTCTCCTGTGGATTTGTGGCATCGGACAACGCCAGCAATATTGTGTGTGCATTAAATCTGGGCAAATTCCAGCACGTCCCATGTTTTGCACATACCTTGAATTTGGTGGTGCAGAATTATTTAAAAAACGAGAGGGGCGTGCAAGAGATGCTGTT
Organism: Pseudophryne corroboree; assembly: GCF_028390025.1. Classification (NCBI taxonomy): domain Eukaryota; kingdom Metazoa; phylum Chordata; class Amphibia; order Anura; family Myobatrachidae; genus Pseudophryne; species Pseudophryne corroboree. The sequence goes on along the minus strand of NC_086449.1, from coordinate 700,554,732 downwards.
GTGGCCAGAAGAATTGCGGGACACTTTCGGCGTACAGGCACCACGTACAGAAGACTGGAGCACCACCAAAAACGCCTGAACCTGCCCTGCCATCATCTGAAGCAAGAAGTGGTAACGAGGTGGAATTCAACCCTCTATATGCTTCAGAGGTTGGAGGAGCAGCAAAAGGCCATTCAAGCCTATACAACTGAGCACGATATAGGAGGTGGAATGCACCTGTCTCAAGCGCAGTGGAGAATGATTTCAACGTTGTGCAAGGTTCTGCAACCTTTTGAACTTGCCACACGTGAAGTCAGTTCAGACACTGCCAGCCTGAGTCAGGTCATTCCCCTCATCAGGCTTTTGCAGAAGAAGCTGGAGACATTGAAGGAGGAGCTAACACAGAGCGATTCCGCTAGGCATGTGGGACTTGAGGATGGAGCCCTTAATTCGCTTAACAAGGATTCACGGGTGGTCAATCTGTTGAAATCAGAGCACTACATTTTGGCCACCGTGCTCGATCCTAGATTTAAAACCTACCTTGGATCTCTCTTTCCGGCAGACACAAGTCTGCTGGGGTTCAAAGAACTGCTGGTGACAAAATTGTCAAGTCAAGCGGAACGCGACCTGTCAACATCTCCTCCTTCACATTCTCCCGCAACTGGGGGTGCGAGGAAAAGGCTCAGAATTCCGAGCCCACCCGCTGGCGGTGATGCAGGGCAGTCTGGAGCGACTGCTGATGCTGACATCTGGTCCGGACTGAAGGACCTGACAACGATTACGGACATGTCGTCTACTGTCACTGCATATGATTCTCTCCCCATTGAAAGAATGGTGGAGGATTATATGAGTGACCGCATCCAAGTAGGCACGTCAGACAGTCCGTACTTATACTGGCAGGAAAAAGAGGCAATTTGGAGGCCCTTGCACAAACTGGCTTTATTCTACCTAAGTTGCCCTCCCACAAGTGTGTACTCCGAAAGAGTGTTTAGTGCCGCCGCTCACCTTGTCAGCAATCGGCGTACGAGGTTACATCCAGAAAATGTGGAGAAGATGATGTTCATTAAAATGAATTATAATCAATTCCTCCGTGGAGACATTCACCAGCAGCAATTGCCTCCACAAAGTACACAGGGAGCTGAGATGGTGGATTCCAGTGGGGACGAATTGATAATCTGTGAGGAGGGGGATGTACACGGTGATATATCGGAGGATGATGATGAGGTGGACATCTTGCCTCTGTAGAGCCAGTTTGTGCAAGGAGAGATTAATTGCTTCTTTTTTGGTGGGGGTCCAAACCAACCCGTCATTTCAGTCACAGTCGTGTGGCAGACCCTGTCACTGAAATGATGGGTTGGTTAAAGTGTGCATGTCCTGTTTATACAACATAAGGGTGGGTGGGAGGGCCCAAGGACAATTCCATCTTGCACCTCTTTTTTCTTTCATTTTTCTTTGCGTCATGTGCTGTTTGGGGGGTGTTTTTTGGAAGGGCCATCCTGCGTGACACTGCAGTGCCACTCCTAGATGGGCCAGGTGTTTGTGTCGGCCACTAGGGTCGCTTAGCTTACTCACACAGCTACCTCATTGCGCCTCTTTTTTTCTTTGCGTCATGTGCTGTTTGGGGAGTGTTTTTTGGAAGGGCCATCCTGCGTGACACTGCAGTGCCACTCCTAGATGGGCCAGGTGTTTGTGTCGGCCACTAGGGTCGCTTAGCTTATTCACACAGCTACCACATTGCGCCTCTTTTTTTCTTTGCGTCATGTGCTGTTTGGGGAGTGTTTTTTGGAAGGGCCATCCTGCGTGACACTGCAGTGCCACTCCTACATGGGCCAGGTGTTTGTGTCGGCCACTAGGGTCGCTTAGCTTACTCACACAGCTACCTCATTGCGCCTCTTTTTTTCTTTGCGTCATGTGCTGTTTGGGGAGTGTTTTTTGGAAGGGCCATCCTGCGTGACACTGCAGTGACACTCCTAGATGGGCCAGGTGTTTGTGTCGGCCACTAGGGTCGCTTAGCTTACTCACACAGCTACCTCATTGCGCCTCTTTTTTTCTTTGCGTCATGTGCTGTTTGGGGAGTGTTTTTTGGAAGGGCCATCCTGCGTGACACTGCAGTGCCACTCCTAGATGGGCCAGGTGTTTGTGTCGGCCACTAGGGTCGCTTAGCTTACTCACACAGCTACCTCATTGCGCCTCTTTTTTTCTTTGCGTCATGTGCTGTTTGGGGAGTGTTTTTTGGAAGGGCCATCCTGCGTGACACTGCAGTGCCACTCCTAGATGGGCCAGGTGTTTGTGTCGGCCACTTGGGTCGCTTAGCTTAGCCATCCAGCGACCTCGGTGCAAATTTTAGGACTAAAAATAATATTGTGAGGTGTTCAGAATAGACTGAAAATGAGTGGAAATTATGGTTATTGAGGTTAATAATACTTTGGGATCAAAATGACACCCAAATTCTATGATTTAAGCTGTTTTTTAGGGTTTTTTGAAAAAAACACCCGAATCCAAAACACACCCGAATCCGACAAAAAAAATTCGGTGAGGTTTTGCCAAAACACGTTCGAACCCAAAACACGGCCGCGGAACCGAACCCAAAACCAAAACACAAAACCCGAAAAATTTCCGGTGCTCATCACTATATAAAAGTTTGATTAAATTAACTGTGTATTAAAGAGTAATTTAACACACCATGAGCTTTTGAGGTTGCGTTGAAGAATATAACATAAGTGCACCCATTAGGGCTAAACACATGGGGTATCGGCACTCCATTGGATAGCTCAGGGCAGAGCAAGTGACCACAGGTAAACCTTGCAGCTAATTGAACCTGCCCCTAACTGTCCCATCCATTTACATACAGTTACTATTTTTAAAATGCTACCTTGCAACACTCATTCTTCAATTTGCCTTGCTTCAATCATTTGTTTGCAGGGTTTTTTTGCCAGTCTTTTTGATAATAAAATGATCACTTTTAACCGCAATATTTCTGAGAAAATATTGCCAGGACTGTGTCGGACTGTGGCATAAAGGGCCACCGGGAGAGTGAAGTGGTAGGGGCCCATGTGTAGCAATGTGGGCCAGTCTCCAGAAGGGGTGTGGCCAGCCACACAGCGTGCATGGGCTGGCCCCTTGATATATATATATATATATATATATATAAAAAAACAATTAAGACCCTCTAGTGCGCTAAATTGAAAAGAGCTCGGACCACTGAGAAATACCTCCTGTCAGAATAGGTACGGAAGATAGAATGAAAGAAGAACAGAATTCTTATGGGAGCTAAACCACCTCAGAAAGTCAAAACAATTATATTAAAAATTGTTTATTCATAAAATTAGCAATAAATCTTAAACACTATTGTGAATGTTTGTAACATCTAATTCACATGTTTCTTCAAACATGTGAATTAGATCATACATCTGGAAAATCTAATTGAAGATTAGACATCTTATGCAACAGTTGATATCATCAGAATATAACTCTCCAACTTATCATCAAACAACATGCTCTTGTTCATGTGATGTATATGATCTTAAATAAATTTTTATTGATGTTTCAAACATTCACAATAGTGTTTAAGATTTATTGCTAATTTTATGAATAAACAATTTTTATATAATTGCTTTGACTTTCTGAGGTGGTTTAGCTCCCATGAGAATTCTGTTCTTCTTTTATATATATATATATATATATATATATACTGTATATATATATATATATATATATATACATACTGTATATAGTAAATAGTGCTAGTGCAGGCATGGTAATGTACCAGATTAATAACAGCAATGCACTGTAGAAAATACACATAATCCTGTGCAGCATAAGGTAACATATATATAATGTATAATTCAAGTGCACAGTCTAGAAGCTGATCCCTATAGGAGGAGGTGGGCCACCAGGCAGTGGGGCCCACTGGGGTGTTTCCCCTGTGTCCCTGTGGGCCACTCCAACCCTGTACCAGGCTACCTAAAAGCAAATAAAATGGAAAAAATATATATATATGTATATACAAAATGAAGTGCACAAGAGCGCCTACTGGTGTTTTTGGCATACAAATGGTTAAATGCGTGATAATTCACCATGTGAGACGTGAAATAATATAGATATTTCAGAGAACAACTTATCTCTCTAAACGTCTTCAATATACAGGTTGAGTATCCCTTATCCAAAATGCTTGGGACCAGAGGTATTTTGGATATCGGATTTTTCCGTATTTTGGAATAATTGCATACCATAATGAGATATCATGGTGATGGGACCTAAATCTAAGCACAGAATGCATTTATGTTACATATACACCTTATACACACAGCCTGAAGGTAATTTTAGCCAATATTTTTTATAACTTTGTGCATTAAACGAAGTGTGTCTACATTCACACAGTTCATTTATGTTTCATATACACCTTATGCACACAGCCTGAAGGTCATTTAATACAATATTTTTTTTTTTTTTTTTTTTTATCTGAAGAAATTTTATTAAAGAAGATTTTCAATACAGGGCATACACAACGATTTGAATACAAATAAAGCCAATAACACAGTGGTAGCCCGTCTGCAAACCATAATACATGGTAGTAAAGTAATAATACTAAAAAATGTGAAAATCAGAAACAAAAAGAGAATAGAGGAAAGGAGGAAAATAGGAGATAGAGAGAGAGAGAAACACAAAATAGGGGAGATGCTGACCGTCAGTATTTCAGGTAAAATGTAGAGACCTGCGCATAAATATGTACATTCTGAACTAAATAGTAGGCAGATACTGAGGGAAAACATTAAAGGCTCATGTGCATGGTCTATCCTTCGACAGTTAGCCCTACTCGGGCTATGTCAGGAGGGCTCGATCTCAGTATTTCATCCGTTCCTGACGACAGATAAGTTAAATAGTCACACATTACGAGACAAGGCAGTTCGGAGGGCAACACAGGAGGAATAATAATCAAACCAAGGCAACCATTTCAGTAAGGGGGATTGAGGAGCTAGGGAGTATTTAACGTTCATAGTTTCCATTTCAAAATTGCGCTGTATTGACGCTATAATTTTGGACAAGCGCGGTGGATCTGTTCTTTTCCAATATTGTGCAATGGCGGCCCTAGTAGCTATGAGAATATGACCTATAACATAAGAGTGTTCAGAGGGTACATAGGGAGGGAAATAATGCAAGAGCACAATCTCAGGACGGTGAGGGAGGATTACCTTTGTGACCTTTTCAATTAGTCCAAAAACCTCCGTCCAAAGCGGCCTAATAACCGGACATGACCAGAATATGTGTATTAAAGTACCCTCTATCCCACAATTTCTCCAACAGAATTTAGAGGAATCAGGCCAAATCCTATGAAGTTTGTCTGGTGTGTGATAAAGGCCATGGATTAGTTTGAACATCATTTCAGTGTGGTTGATGCACCGAGACATTTTAAAAATATTCATGAAAATATTTTCCCATTCCTGATCTGTCAGAGTGATACTAAATTCTGTCTCCCATCGCTCTTGAATATGTAATTTCATATCGTTGTATGGAGAGAGGAGTGTAACATACCACTGAGATATACCGCCTTTGTGATGTATAGAGGAGAGGTTACTCAAGATATGCGGAGGGGGGGTAGGGGAGGAGAGAGGATCAGGTATATTCGCCATTATCCAATGTCGGATCCGTAGATACTTATAGAAGTCCTTTGACGGTATCAAATATTGGGATTGTAACTGCAGGAAAGTTTTAAGCCCTGTATTATCGTATAAATCCCTGACCAGCTGAACGCCAAGCTCCCGCCAGTTCCGCAAAGAGAGGTCTGGGAGCAGTTTAGCAATCGCTAAAATGGATAGGTGTGAGGAGGGCAGCGGGCAGTCACCCAGATTAGTAACTAGTCTGTCCCACACTTTAAGAGAACTAACTACACTTCTCATAAGTTTAGTAGAAGGTGGTCTATGAGAAGGTTTGACCCAGATTAGGTCTGGAAGAGGAAAATCAGAGCACATATGTTTTTCAATTTCTACCCAGGGTTTTACGGACCCTGTCCGGAGCCAGTCCCCCAACTGATCAAGGAGACACGCATGCTGGTAAAGTTCAAGGTTAGGGAAAGCAAGACCTCCGCTACTTTTAGATCTAAACAAGCGAGTTCTAGCTATCCTAGGTTTTTTACCCTTCCAAATAAAAGTAGACATGACAGTATAGAATTTATTAAGGAGAGCAAGCGAGACTAAGTAAGGTATGGCTCTAAACAGGTAAAGAATTTTAGGGAGGAGCATCATTTTAATTGATGAAAGTCGTCCCAACCAAGAAATTTCGTAATTCGTCCACTGTTTAGTGAGGACTTTGAAATGGTCTAGGAGAGGAAGGTAGTTACAGTCCACCGCGGAATGGGATCTGGAGGGGATCCTGATCCCAAGGTATTGAAGGGAGGAGTCTTGCCAGGCATAGGGATATGTAGATTGTAGGGATTGGAGTGGGATCGGTTCGATGTCAAAAGCTAATGCCTCTGTTTTAGCCTTATTCATTTTATAGTAGGAGACGTTGGAGTAAGCCTGAAGTATATCTTGGATAGCTGGGAGAGAGGATTCAGGTTTAGTTACAAATAACAGAACGTCATCTGCAAACAGGCAGATCTTGTGTTGCGTGGGACCTATATAAACTCCGCTAACATGGGTAGACGACCTAATTTTCTCTGCCAGAGGTTCTATAGCTAGAATGAAAATTAAGGGTGAGAGTGGGCATCCCTGGCGAGTGCCGTTGGTGATGGGGAAAGGATCGGATAAAAACCCATTGCTAAAAACGCGCGCTGAGGGATGTGTGTATAGGCGTAGGACATTTTGTAAAAACTGTCCCACAAACCCAAATCTGGCAAGAACTTCGGACATGTATGACCAATGAATCCTATCGAAAGCTTTCTCCGCATCAAGAGAGAGCAGTAATAGGGGCTCCCGAAGTGTGGCGTGTGCTTCTAGAAGGGAGAAGACTCTCCTGGTGTTATCAGGAGCTTGGCGACCGATAGTGAAACCCACTTGATCTTGATGTATCAAAGTGGGGATCAATGGATTCAATCTATTTGCAAGCAGTTTGGCATACAACTTAATATCTGTATTCAAAAGTGCTATGGGTCTATAGTTTGCGCAGAGAGATGGGTTCTTGCCAGGTTTGAGAATCGTTATCACCTGTGCCTCCAACATTTCTCCAGGGAAAGGGTTAGAGGAGGCGTCATTGTACAAATTAAGAAGAAGTGGGGAGAGTGTATCTTGAAAGGTAATGTAAAAGAGATTAATAAACCCATCTGGGCCGGGTGCCTTGTCCTTTTTGAGGGCTTTTAGAGCGGTCTGGATTTCTCTCTCAGTCCAGGGTGTGCAGAGTGTGGAAGCATCATCGGGGGAAATGGAAGGCAGATTAATGGAATCTAGGAAGGACCGTATAAGCTGCAAGGAAGGTTGTGGGGTGCGGGAGTCATGTTTAAGGTTGTATAGTTTCCTATAGTAAGAAGCAAATTGGTTTGCAATATCTTTGGGGTTCAGGGACTGCGAGCCATCTGGGTTAGTCAAATATTTAATTCTGTTGATGAGATTTTTCCCTCTAAGTTTCCGCGCCAATAGTTTACCAGCCCTATTGCCTAACATATAATATTTTTGGTTTAGGTTGGAGAGTGCTCTTTGTACGTGTAGAAGGTACAGATTGTTCAATTTCCTCTTCGCTTCAGTCAAAGACGCGAGAGTGAGATCGTCGGTAGGGGACTGTTTATGTTTAGTTTCTAACGTCGTCACCTCTAGCTCATAGGCTAACTGAACTTCCTGGTCACGGCGCGCTATATGAGCTGAAGCATGGATAGCTGCACCTCTCAGGACTGCCTTAAGGGCACACCAGTGATTAGAAATAGAGGTATCAGCGGGGTTATTAGTGGCCAGATAAGAAGACAAGGCCTCACGTAATATAGAGACTCCGTCCTCATCTTTCAAAATGTAATCCCGCAACCTCCAAGAGCGTGGAGGGGGGGTAGGCGGGTTGCATGACCAAGACCAAATTAAAGGTGCATGATCTGACCATGAAATCGGCAAAATTTTAACGGTAGGGATCGATTGTAATGTCCATTTATCCGTCAGGAGCAAATCGATCCTAGAATAGGATCTGTGCACTGCCGAATAAAATGTGTAGTCTCTGGCGCCAATATTCCTAACCCTCCAAGCGTCATATAGATCGAATTCGGTTAGTAAGTGTGAGAAGGAGGAGGCCAGGGATTTAGCCGCGTTGGCAGATTGTTTATCAAGTTTCGAGGATTTGTCTAAATTAGGGTCCGGAGCCAAATTAAAGTCACCCATAAGAAAAGTCGCACCTTTCCTAACCCTATACAACTTTTGAAGAAAGGATTTCAGAAACCGGGGTTGATTGGAATTAGGGGCGTAGAGGGAAACCAGAGTAACATATCTATTCCGCAATTTCCCCACTAGGATCAGATATCTGCCATTGCCATCTACCCACTTACCCTCCAATTGGAAAGAGCACGATTTATGGAAGAGTATAGCGACACCATTTCTTTTAAACGGCCCACAAGAGACATAATGAACTGGGTAATTGGTATTGGAAAACTGTGGGGGAGAGTGGAGTGGGAAGTGAGATTCCTGTATAGCTACTACGTCTGCTCTGTTATCAGCAAAGTATTTCAGAGCCAAACGCCTCTTATGGGGTGAATTGAGCCCTTTGACATTAAGACTTAAAAAGGTGGCCATGTGGGGAGGTACGACAGAGTGATACATAAAACAGCAAAAAGCATCAGTAACAATCGCGTCAAAATGCAATACACAACGGCATAGCCCTCTAAGAGGAAAGAAGCAAAGTCAGCATCAGTAAAGAAAAGAACATGGAAAGAGAAAATAAAACAAAAAATAAAACAGGGGAGAAAAACAGAAATAGCATCCATAAAGGAGCTAGAGGTCCCGTCACATGGGTATCGTGACGAGCAAAGACGGGTGGGTGGCGTGTCAGCCAAAAATACCCACCGTCGCTTCCAAACCAGAGCATACTTAGCAGGTAATTATCATTCGCAAAAATAAAGTAAGGTAAGCAAGGTCATCCTAAAATAAGAAGAAACGGACATTTGCTATATAATTAAATCAAGAACAGTTCTATCTCAACCTAAGAGTAACGGAAACAATGGAACATCAGGCAAATAGCATAGCCTATAGTGTAATAAACACATAAACACAGATAAACCTGTAAGAAAGAAGGTTAAATAATAGTTATCTTATTGTTAGTCCAAGTCAGGCTTCAGCCCGGAGCTAATGTCCAGTCTTGGGCAATTCGTTTCGGTGACGTAGCGGAGGGAGGAGGTTGTATATCGAGTAGGATGTCCCAATTTTTCAGAATTTTAGGCCCATCCTCAGGGTTGTTGATAACAGTGGTAGTACCATTACGTAGCACTATTAGCTTCGTGGGGAATCCCCACTTATATTGGATTGTAGCTTTCCGTAAGGCTGACGTAATCGCGGAGAATGATCGCCTTTTAGCCATAGTCGCTGGGGATAGATCCTGAAAAAGTTGTAGAGAGTCCAGACAGGTCGCCGTAGGTGAAGAAGGCATTGCAGCACGCAAGATCTTTTCCTTAATGTGGAAAAAGTGGACCCTGAGAAGTGTGTCTCGAGAGGCTTGGGCAGGAGCCTGCCTAGACTTTGGGAGTCTATGTATTCTGTCGATCAGAAGATCAGGTAGTAAAGCATCCGGTAACAATTTATGGAAAAGAGCAGTGGCGTAGTCATATAGGTCAGCATTAGAAACATCCTCAGGGATGCCTCTTATTTTGATGTTATTCCTACGCGAGCGGTCCTCTAAATCCGTAGTTTTGTCTCGAATGTGGGAGACTTCCTCTAAGAGAGAGTCGTGTGCGGTGATCAAATCATTGTGTGATGCGACCAGTTCCTCCATCTTATGCTCAATGTGGTCCGTCCTGTCACCAATTTCAGAGATATCAGAACGAAGAGCTTGTATGTTAGATCTAAGCTCGGCCGAAATGTCAGACTTGAAAGAGGCTAACAAGGAATGAATAGAACGTAGCGTGACCGGACCATCTAGAGAATCCATATCAGCTTGTGCAGCGTTAGCCGGGTTGTTTAACTTTGATGAAGTTGTTTGAGATGGTTGAGCCAGAGTCGGTGAGGGAAGGGATGTGCGGGCCTTGTTACCGGAGGAGGAGGACCCAAAGAAATTCACTTGCGGAGCAGATTTAGATCCCTTCGACTTCTTTGGCGGCATGTCGGGATGTCCCGAGGGGGATTAGTAGATCATAGAGATAAAGAGAGGATGACCGTAGCGAATGGTTATTCAGGCAGGAAGCGACGGTGTGGTAGACATGGTGTTAGAAAGACATGTCCTCCCAGTGGAGACGCACCATGTATATTGTAGTTGTTGGCAATAGGTGCAAGACTGCGGGATCCAGAAAGCACGGATTACACGTACGGGAGGACAAAGCGGGGGTACCGGTCATATGCTCTCTCTCCAGCTCCGTATCACAAAGCTCCCAGTTTGGCCCAGCTCGGGTCGACAGGGTGGTGTAGGGGCTTGCAAATAACAAGGGAGACACCGTGGTGTGAATCGGCTGGATTATATTTGGTGTACAGCAGCATTAGCAGCAGCTAGCTCCCCTCTGCCACCTCCAATATGGCCGCCGCTGTTGATCCGTGGGATATGGTGCTAGCACAGGGGTCCCCACCTCTGGAAGCCACTGCTGATCCCCCCAGCTAGACCCCAGTCCCCCCCGCGAGGCGTGCAGGCAAAGAGGTCGTCCGTGGGAGCGCTTTATCCGCGCGCCGGTCCGTGCCTCCACCAAGATGGCCGCCGCCACCGGACGATCGCGGGTGCTTCCGCGGCCCTTCACAGCTCCCGGCGCCCGGCCACAGGGACACGGGCGCTGCTGCTCGGCTCCCGGCTTAGGTGGGTAGAGGGTGAAAGCAGTGGTGGCGGGGGCCGATCACGATTACCCGGCTCCCGGAGGCTTCGGATGTCCGGCCGGGAGGAAACCAAATCTAGGCCCCGGCTTCAGTACAAGAGGTAGGCCGCAACCTGCAAGAGCAGGATATACCTGCTCCCCGGCTCCGCAGCTGTCCCTCTGCAATCAATAAGGCTCAGGGTAATATTATAGAGCCTCTGAGTGTGTAAATACTCCGGGTGGGCTGCCAATAAGGGTTTTATTGTGAGTTATCTGCACGAGCTCCCCTGGGACTCAACCAGTCAGTCAGGCAGCAGGCCACACCCCCCCTTAATACAATATTTTTAATAACTTTGTGCATTAAACAAAGTGTGTCTACATTCACACAGTTCATTTATGTTTCATATACACCTTATACACACAGCCTGAAGGTCATTTAATACAATATTTTTAATGACTTGGTGTATTAAACAAAGTTTGTGTACATTGAGCCATCAAAAAACAAAGGTTTCACTATCTCACTCTCACTCAAAAAAGTCTGTATTTCGGAATATTCCGTATTTCGGAATATTTGGATATGGGATACTCAACCTGTATATATATATATATATATATATATATATATTTAAAGCCCTTTCCAAATGTACAGAATTATTTAAAGAAAATAATATTGTGGTTTTGTGGTTTTCACTGACTTCAACATCATATGATGTGAACTGTGCAGAATGCTGAAGCATAACATAACTGGAAGACGGTTATTAATTAAACTTTGCACCTCAGTGGAACATGAAAGGAGAAAAAAGTATTCCTACATTGGGGCACTCACAGACCCATAAAATAAATTTTAATTACTAATGGAAAAAATCACGGTGTTAATGACTTAAAAAAATAACTTAAATAAAAAATGTCCAACGAAATATGATGTAAAAAATAAAAATATGTTATTGGTGAAACAGACATGAATAACTACAGGATGACCCAGGGTTGTCATCTCAAATATATTGATGAAATGCAGCCTTATATCTGTATAGACTTCTTAGGCATACATATCTTAGCAGTGCTGGACTGGTCCATGAAGGGCCCACCAGGGAATGCCGCAATAGGACCCCATACTTAGGAGTGTGGCTAGCCTCCAGAGAGGGTGTGGTCAGCCTCCATAGAGGCTTGATTAACTATTAGCCTGGGCCCTTTTACAAATACAGTATACAGTATATACTGTATAATAAATACTGCTAGTGCATGCATGGAAATATGACAAATGAATAACAACAATGCACTGTAAAAAAATACAACAAAGTCTTGTACAGTATAATGTATAATTCAAGTGCACTGTCTGGATCCTGATCCCTACAGGAAGAGTTGGGCCCTCAGGCAGTGGGGCCCACAGGGCGTTTCCCCTGCGGGCAAGTTCGACACTGTATAAGTTAGTCACCATTACTCAGTTCCTTTCTCTGCCACAATGTATATTAATGCTGTGTATTCAGCATGTAGATGTTATATTACTTGCTATTTTAATTAAGACAGTGGTTCCCAAACATTTTTTTCATGGCACCCCTAGGATGAAAGTTTTTTATTGATAAATCTGGAAAAAAAATATTAAATTAAGTAAACAGTGCCTGCCTGTCATCCTTAGGGTCGCATGTGTGATTGGCAGCCACTAGCACTAGTTTTGCTTATCACTTTGACCATAAGTAATTTGATTGGGTCTTGCACCACCAACCTGAGGCACCACTGCAAGGGACTCGCAGCACCTCAGGGTACCTAGGCACACAGTTTTGGAACCACTGAATTAAGGTATCAATCCCTGTTTATAATCAGTGGCATTTACAAGTAAACTATAGTGTACAAATCACTGCTTGTATCCTGCACTGCTACCCTCATACAGTCACTAGCAGGTGGTTTGTATGCTCCGCTCCATGCTGAGAGTATGTTATGTGTATAACTGTGAATATGGCTGAACATCCACAATACAGCTAAATAAACCAATCCACTGGTTAGGTACTGGGTTGTTTCATAACTTTGAGGGATCCACTGGTGTATACTATTACTCTATCATACCTTCACCAATAGTACACACATATTTTAACTAGAGATGAGCAGGTTTGGTTCCCAGAGAACCGAACCTCCCGAACTTCACGCTCCGAGCCCGGATCCGAGCCCGGATCCGAGCCCGGCTTGGGACTTCCCACCAGACTCGGAGACCAGAACGAGGCAAAACGTCATCATCCCGCTGTCAGAATCTCACAGGTTTTGGATTTCATATAAACAGTTAAGCATCGCCGCCATTTTCACTCGACTTGGAGAGTGAGGGAGACTGTCTCTCTGTGTGGGTGGTGGCGACAGTTGGGGTTAGTGTGTGCTCTGTAGGGGTGCTGCTGCAGGCACTGTGGTGTGCCTGTGCTGTGTAAGGGGTGCTGTCCTGGCTGTCACTGATGTTTCATGTGCTGTTACGGCCAGGTGCTGCAGCTGTACATGGGTGTTGCTGTCACTGTGTTGTACAGGGTGCAGGGGCCCTGTCCTCCTGTATGCTGTAAAATATAGGGGTGCTGCTGTTCCTGTATGTTGTAAAAATTCAGGGGTTCAGTTGTTAAAAATTAAAAGCACACTGCTCCTGTATGCTGTATAGGGGTGCTGCTGTTCAAATAACATTACACTGGCCCTGTATGCTGTAAAAATTCAGGGATGCAGTTGTTAAAAATCAAAAGCACACTGCTCTTGTATGCTGTAAAATATAGGGGTGCTGCTGTTAAAATAACATTACACTGGCCCTGTATGCTGTAAAAATTCAGGGATGCAGTTGTTAAAAATTAAAAGCACACTTGTCCTGTATGCTGTAAAAATATAGGGGTGCTGCTGTTAAAATAACATTACACTGGCCCTGTATGCTGTAAAAATACAGGGATGCAGTTGTTCACACAGGTCCTGTATGTTGTAAAAATATAGGGGTGCTGCTGTTCAAATAACATTACACTGGCCCTGTATGCTGTAAAAAATCAGGGGTGCAGTTGTTAAAAATTAAAAGCACACTGATCCTGTATTCTGTAAAAATATAGGGGTGCTGCTATTAAAATAACATTATACTGGCCCTGTATGCTGTAAAAATTCAGGGGTGCAGTTGTTCAAAATTAAAACCACACTGCTCCTGTATGCTGTAAAAATATAGGGGTGCTGCTGTTAAAATAACATTACACTGGCCCTGTATGCTTTAAAAATTCAGGGCTGAAGTTGTTAAAAATGAAAAGCACACTGCTCCTGTATGCTGTAAAAATATAGGGGTGCAGCTGTTAAAATAACATTACACTGGTCCTGTATGCTGTAAAAATTCAAGGGTGCAGTTAAAAATTAATAGCACACTGGTCCTGTATGCTGTAAAAATATAGAGGTGCTGCTGTTAAAATAACATTACACTGGCCATGTATGCTGTGAAAATTCAAGGGTGCAATTGTTAAAATTAAAAGCACACTGGTCCTGTATGCTGTAAAAATATAGAGGTGCTGCTGTTAAAATAATATTACACTGCCCTGTATGCTGTAATAATTCTAGGGTGCAGTGATAATCAATGTACACTGGCCCTGTCTTGTATGCTGTAAAAATTCAGGGGTGCAGTGAAAATAAATGTACACTGGCCCTGTATGCTGTCAAAATCCAGGGGTACAGCAAAAATAAATGTACACTGGCCCTGTCTTGTATGCTGTAATAATTCTAGGGTGCAGTGAAAATCAATGTACACTTGTCCTGTCTTGTATGCTGTAAAAATTCAGGGGTGCAGTGAAAATAAATGTACACTGGCCCTGTATGCTGTAAAAATATAGGGGTGCTGCTGTTAAAATAATATTACACTGGCCCTGTATGCTGTAAACATTCAAGGGTGCGGTTGTTAAAAATTAAAAGAACACTGGTCCTGTGTGCTGTGAAAATATAGGGGTGCTGCTGTTAAAATAATATTACACTGGCCCTGTTTGCTGTAATAATTCTAGGGTGCAGTGAAAATCAATGTACACTGGCCTTGTCTTGTATGCTGTAAAAATTAAGAGGTGTAGTGAAAATAAATGTACACTGGCCCTGTATGCTGTATAAATATAGGGGTGCTGCTGTTAAAATAATATTACACTGGCCCTGTTTGCTGTAATAATTCCAGGGTGCAGTGAAAATCAATGTACACTGGCCCTGTCTTGTATGCTGTAAAAATTCAGGGGTGCAGTGAAAATAAATGTACACTGGCCCTGTATGCTGTAAAAATTCAGGGGTGCAGTAAAAGTAAATGTACTCTGACCCTGTTTTGTATACTGTAATAATTCTAGGTTGCAGTGAAAATCAATGTACACTGGCCCTGTCTTGCATGCTGTAAACATTCAGGGCTGAAGTGAAAATAAATGTACACTGGCCCTTTATGCTGTAAAAATTCAAGGGTGTTGTTGTTGTTGTTGTTAAAATAAAAGTACACTGGTCCTGTATGCTGTAAAAATACGGGGGTGCAGTGAAAATAAATGTACACTGGCCCTGTCTTGTATGCAGTAAAATTACAGGGCTGTTGTGAAAATACAGGGATGCTGGTACTGTCTGCGTTTGCGATGTCTAGGCCTGACCTTCACAAAACTGTATGGGAAGAGGAGGCGCCTACCACCATTTGCATTCCCTCTGCAAGTGCTGGGAGGAGCACCGCCAGTCCAGTTGCTGATATTGAGATTGAGCATGTCACTGTAGAAGTATACCAGGATGAGGAGGATATGGGTGTAGCTGGCGCTGCGGAGGAAGTTGACGATGAGAATTCTGATGGTTATGTGGTTTGTTTGAATAAGGCACCAGTGGAGACAGTTGTTGCCCATGGGATGAGAAAGCCCATTGTCATGCCTGGGCAAAATACCAAAAAAGCCACCTTTTCAGTGTGGAATTATTTCTCCATAAATCCGGACAACAGGTGACAAGCCATCTGTTGCCTTTGTCAATCCATAATAAGTAGGGGTAAGGACATTAACCACCTAGGAACATCCTCCCTTATACGTCACCTGCAGTGCACTCATCATAAGTCATTGTCAAGTTCAGAAACTTTGGGTAAGAGCGTAAGCAGTCCATTGACACATAAATGATGTGGTTTGTTTGTTTGAATAGTATTTCTCTGTGAGGACGAGGATGTAAACACTGAAGGGGGGGGGGGGGGGAATCTGAGAATGAGGACGACATCTTGCCACTGTAGAGCCAGTTTGTGCAAGAAGAGATTAATTGCTTCTTTTTTGGTGGGGGCCCAAACAAACCAATAATTTCAGCCACAGTCGCATGGCAGACTCTGTCGCTGAAATTACTGATTTAAGCGTGCATGTCCTGTTTATACAACATAAGGGTGGGTGGGTGGAAGGGCCCAAGGACAATTCCATCTTGCACCTCTTATTTTTTTCTTTGCATGATGTGCTCTTTGGGACCTAGTTTTTAAAACTGCCATCCTGCAGTGCTACTCCTAGCAACCAATCAGATTCTACTTATCATTATTCTAGCACCTTCTGTAAGATAATAGCCATAATCTGATTAGTTGCCACTTCTAAAAGCCAGCGTTAGAGCATACGGAGTCAGCGAAGGGACAGGGGGAGCGCATCGCTGAACAAGTGCTACAGAGAGCGTAGGACTGAGTGGCTGCGGCGGTGATGAGGTGGACCGCAGTGAGAGGAGAAAACACCGGGGAGTGGTGGGGAGCGCCGGGCAGCGGGAGGACACCATTAACCGCAGAGAACATACAGGGAGCGCAGAGAAAAGCCAGATACCACAGCGAGAGAGGTTAGCACATCCCGCCTTAGATGTGGAAGTGAAACTGTCAAAAATGTTACAGATGA
This sequence comes from Pseudophryne corroboree, assembly GCF_028390025.1. NCBI lineage: Eukaryota > Metazoa > Chordata > Amphibia > Anura > Myobatrachidae > Pseudophryne > Pseudophryne corroboree. The sequence goes on along the minus strand of NC_086449.1, from coordinate 700,538,040 downwards.
AAGTTTAGAAGATTATTATTATTATTATTATTATTATTATTATTACCATTTGTTTATATGGCGCCACAAGTGTTAAGCAGCGCCCAATTACAGAGTACATATGCACATAATCAAAACAGGAAAACAGTGACTGACAGTTGAAGACAATATCGGACAAGTACAGGGTAACTAAGCATAACTACATCAGTAGACGACACTGAGATAAGTATCAAGGTGGCCGAGAACTGTAGGATTTGGGCAGTTGAGAATTATTAAAGTAAGAAAAGGATAATCACATGAGGGAAGAGGGCCCTACTCGTGAGAGCTTACATTCTAAAGATTATGAAGTCTCTTTGTTACCATAGCGATACAAATATTAGCTGCACCAGAATTTGCCAAACGCCACACCTCTGCAAGTGTTTCTCTCCTTCACCAACAGCAAATAAATGCACCGCCTGCACAGTAGATTGGTTTGGTGAGGAGAAAGCAAAGCTGGTCCCCCATTATCAGGTTTAGGGTAATACCATCTCACAATGGTGTTGCCAAGTGACAGACAGCAAAGCTTTACATTATTAGGAATTGCATTTGTCCCCATAGAGGTCTATGGGGATGGAGGTACGCAATGCTAAATAGGGGAGTACTGGAGAAATCTCTGCTCTCTGATATCTCCAGTGTAAACATTTTAATCAAATCATAAAAAGTTGAGAAAAGCCCTTTTAAAAAAAAAAACTTTAAAAAAACCGGAGAAACAGAAACAGACTGTGTTGTGAAAGTAAAAGCTAACAAGAGCCATCTTGTAAAATAGAGATCTTAAAGCCTGATTTCTAGACACATACCGGATCGATGATCTCAGTTTTCCAATAACTGGAATACTGCACATGCGCGGGACCCTGCAGAGGTCAGGTGAGTGACAGTGTGACAGTCTGTAGCCATTTTGGGGCAGGGAGGGGGCGGCGATGGACTCCATTTCACATGTCGCCTCTGTTTGGTGGGAGTGCCGAAGCCAGGCTCAGTGTTTTCCAAAGCAGATTTCCTGGCCTTGGCTATTGAGCTGCAGCGGTCATTCTGAGGTATCTGAGGGTTACTCAGATGACCAACGGTCCCACAGAGTGATCCGATGCTGCGTCCTCTCCTCTCCCCAGACACAGCAGCAGATGACAGAAGCAACCAGGAGGTGTCTGTTTACACTAGACGCTTCCTGCTGCCTTAGTGTAGGTTAGCACAGTAGCTGTGTATAAAGATGCAGCAGCTGTGCCCCAGCATGCGTCCATGAATCAGGCCTTTAAACCATAGAAGACCAGATACCGTGACCAACTGCAAATGCTTGGCAGGGCTGATTTTGCAAGTAGAGGGAATCCATGATGATAGGGATTTCATTATCATGCCACCTACAGTTGTCTCCTGGTGCTCCCTTCCAGTATATCTCGGAGAAGAGGTCATAAGTATGGTTTAGTTAGTATGACATCACTAAGAGTGGGAGTATTGAAGTATAACATTATTGTGGCAAAGGCTGGAGAACCAACAACATAAGGGATGGTAGACGAGAGGTGGCATACATAACTACATTTCACATAACCTCTGTGTCCTAGCCTTAGCCTAGGCACGAGTAAGCAACATGTTTAAGGTTACAGAGCTTATTAATAGTGAGCTGTGTCACCCAATGGTCCCAAGGTGAACTGAGAATCTCCTATCACATCTAGAAGATGTAGAGATGGGAAATAATAGGGGCAGATTGCGTGGATGTTTCCTACACCTACCACTTACTTGATTGTCTCTTATCTGAGTAAATATTTCATGGCATCAATTAATGGTAGTATTAGCTTCGTCTGTCTTAAATGAAATATTTTGGGAATAGATAAACCGCAGTCCAGATCTACTCCGTGTTGTTTAACAGAAAGTTACTGTAAAGAGAATCCTATTAATTACCTTACACTGGTGATGGGTTATTTCAATGCTGCCAAGTACTTACAGGAAGGTTAAAAGGATAACGCCAGAGTCAAGTGTGAGATCCCAATGATCGTTTAAGCAGTGCTTTCCCAGGCAAGACGCCAGATGTGCCAGGCTTTCCCAAAATACAGAAGGGAAGCATCAAATTGGTGTAGCTAAGGTGAAAGGTCTATGTTTACTTTGAAAGAGATAAGTAATCCGCTACCACCTCAATTCAGAGTGTCTGAGACTTAATAGTGAACAGCTCAGCAGGGATCCCCTTGGGAAAAAGAAAAGATTTATTCTGTAGCATTTATGGACCAAAGAGTTGATGTGCACACACTGAGTGGTGAGTGATTCACATTGTTTGCTGCACTGGGGATTAATTGTCCGTCCGACAAACTTCCAAAGGTCTGTATTTCTAATCCATTTAAAGTTGATCTATTTTCACACTGAACCAGTAAGAGAAGCCACTTTAAAAAAAAAATGTTTACACCTACATAACAGAATAATGTTAACTTACTCATGTACTCCTGGTCAGCTCAGAACTAGCATTTCCAAAAAAGATCCAAAGAATATGGGATTAAATTGACAACTTCAGATTGTAGGTGAAGGTATGTCAATTTTATATTACTGCCTTGTGACCTGGAGTAAGTATACATTTATTACTGTATCCCAGAGTCATAACTAGACTTTTTGGTGCCCTATGCCAGAGAGAGATTAGACGACACCTCCCCCCCTTCCCCCAACACATACACACATTTTTGTCAATAAGGACATAGGGCACATGCCTCGTGGTGAAGGGGCATGATAAGATTGATCCCAGAGAAAGTCCATGCTATGATGCCCCTTCCCACATTTTTAGATATAATAATACACACACATTTATAGACCACTGCAAGAAAATGGATTTGGACACAAATCCTCTTTATACCACATTCATGCACTTAACTTGAGAGATCATTGTTATTCAGTTACAGTACCCTTTATTAAATAACACATTTCAATGTACTGCCATACCCAGGATTCAAACCTATCACCTGTTGAACTCTAATCCAACACCCCACTCAATGAGCTATTTGATCCTGCATAAAAACTATGAGAACTACAGTATATGAAGCTACTGGTACTTTGTAAAAAAATAATCAGCATTGCAACTGAGCAGATCTATGTAGTGTGCAGCCGCACATCCAATCCCTTGCAGCCACACACTACATAGATCTGCTCAGCTGCAATGCTGATCATTCACAAGTACAATCTAAGCTTCAAATAAATAGAATTATCTAGCTTTCTATGCAAGGGCAGAAAGCTCAATGAATAGATTGTCTGACTACAATGCCACAGGCAATGAGTTTGAATCCCGGGTATGTCAGCATCTTGAAATGTTATAAAGGACAGTGTGATTGAATAACAAATAAATCTCCAATTGAGTTCATGAATATTGTATTGGTATTAGTGACAAGAGGGGTCAGGGAAGGAGACGGGCGTTCATGAGATGCAGGGCTTCAAAAAGGGGGGAAGCTGCAAATAAAAGTAATTGAAACAGATAATTGACAAGTGCTGCCAACAGCGCCCCCTACCCTGCAGCACTATGTGTGGTACCCTCTCCGCACATACCTAGTTACAGCCCTTTTGTATCTCATACTTGCCCACTCTCCCAGAGATTTCTGAATTTGGGGGAGTTCTCCAGCTGCATCCTGCCACTATGAGCCCTGCAATGTAATGATGGGAAAAGCACCCGCCCCTACCAGCGGGACCTCCCCTTCCCCTAGTCTTCCAGAGTGCAGATCAGTAAGTAAATATACTGTATCTCGGTGTTAGAAACAATGATGCATGGAAACATCAGTGGGGCAATTTATTTGGATACAATATAATAAATAATGGCTGGTCAGTTTCATACTAGTCCAATCAGCATTTAGCTTTTATCTGTCAAGCTTCAGTTGGACAATTAAAAGAAGTGTGTGATTGGTTACCATATTAGTGCAACTAAGTGATTTGGCTGAGATGTATCAAAACTTGGAGAGAGATAAAATGGAGAGAGGTTAAGTATCAACCAATCAGCCACTATCTGTCATGTTACAGGCTGTGTTTGAAAAATGATAGGAGCTGTTTGGTTGGTACTTTATATCGTTCCACTTTATCTCTCTCTAAGATTTGATAAATTCCCAGTTGAGTCTATTATAAAGTAAATTTTTTGCAGCTGTACATTTAACATTTAACAGTTCTGATTTTAGTGGAATAGTATGTGGTGGGTCTATAAAGTTCTGGGACAAATCTTGAAGGCAAAGTCTAAAACAGCCAATTTTTGTTAAAATCTGGATTGTTTATTTCCACAAAATTAGATTATTAAGGTGCCTGTTCATTATTAAACCCCAATGGCTAGGGTCAGTTCTAGAATATGTCCAGAGAAAGTGCAGACAGAAGTGCAGTATGGAGTCCTCCTCTTTCCAGAGGTATGCCTGCCAGGGGCCTATTTTCACTCACCATGGTCTTTACAGAGACAGGAACCATTTGCGTGTTCCGTTGGGCTCCCCTCATTCTCCTTCCTGAATAGGCCCCCTGAGATACAGTGCTGGACACATCATTCTGAGTGTTGTCTGCTTAACTCTTGTAAATTAAATTTTCATTTTTACTGTACCCCCACGGGACGTGCTTTAAATGCGAATGGTGACACAGATCTAATAAAAACCTTTAAATATACAAAGTCCAATTGCCCCTTTTTCCAACATACAAAGGATTCACGGTTAGTGTACAGCCTGGCATGCTTTACACTGACTGCATGTGCCATTTAAAAATTTCACCTCCATCCTGCTGGTACATAGTCTGCGCATCTGCAGCTCCATCTAGTAACTATGTTAGAGCGGCAAAGTGGTACAGCTGTGTACCGCTTACCTCCATGGGGTACCATACCAAATCCTACTGCCAAGTGCCTACATACATGACCGGCTGGTCTGCAGTAGTCTCAGCTACTACAAGTATATCTGTGAGTACGGCTGTGTTATAGTCTATGCACTATAATAAACCACAATTCCTGGTGAAGGCTATGTGTGCTCTACACGTTATTTCCGCTGGTGTCTACTATTTACAACCATTGTGTACACAACAGAATAGTACACGCATATTAATAGTACCAACGGGTACTATTCAAATCAGGACCAGGTACCGCTTCACTCCCCATTGATAATTCTATGGGCGGTAATCAATTCTTTTCACCCCCTTTCACACCCATTCTGTTTCTACTGACAGGCGTGGTATAATAATTTCAGCTCACTACCCCTGGGGTAACGAGGGCGACCAACCCTGATTACTATGGGCGCTATATGCGCAATAATGGGGATCACTATAGAAAGGAGATTGGGCGTGAAATATCATTTGAATACCGCCCTATGGATTTTATCCAACATCCACACCTCAGAAGATGAATGCTTCCAAGCTGTTAAAAGAAGGTAAGAGAGAAGCCTCATAGGGAGGATCCCACACCGAATCTCTAAAGGGGGACCTGGGAGAGAAACTCCATTGTGGATGTTCATCTTTAAAGTTTAATAGTAAAATAAACACATTCTGTGACCCATCTCATTATGGCTGACATTTGCAAAAATCTGTGTTTGATGTTTCTAATATTTACATAGAATTTTCCTAATAAATTATAAACTTGGTGTATACATTCTAACATTGACATTATTTTATATTCTGTGCTAGCTGAATAATTCCAGAGACAAATAAGATCAAATGACATTACCTATAGCCACGGATCCGTGTGGCTGCCAAGTGTGCAGGCATGATCCAATATACATTTTTTAATGATATATGTATGATGGTATTTTTAAGGCTGACACAGGAGAAAATGATATTACACGCATGTCTCTAGATAGTGTCCGCCTTAGTTTTCTAGGAATGATAAAATATAATATTACATTTATGGAATCTGTGCGGAATACTGTGTGGGAGGCTTTTTTGTTTCATATTGCAACAAGGCATAAAAGTTTAACCATTGTCTCTCCATGTAGTCTGCAGAGTTGTGCTAGAAAGGGTTAACAGCTACAGTGTATAGGAACAACATTCGTGCGCAAGAAAATTAGTAAATTACTAATGACGTCTTATTGATTAGCTCTAAGGGATTTCTCCCAAGGGCTACATGAATGAACAGCATTGACTCTACATATATCTCAAGCAATGGATCTTAGCTAGACCATCTCTAGCTGCAGTATGTACCAATGTCCTTCCGTCGGCTAGATTTGTCAACCGTAGTGTTTTTGTTTTACTGACAGTATAAAAAGACATACTGATGACAGCTAATTTTTACAGACAAATAATTATTTGTACATTGGTAAAGGTTCTAAATGTTCTGTGGTCTATGTACTGTGCTGATGTGCTCATCTTTTTTGGCACAGTGCGGCAGTGTAATATTTAGATTTTAGATATAACGCAACGCTAAAAATGGTGATGGGGTGATGGAGGGTTTGGCACAGGGAGGAGGGAGGGAGCATAACACTTAGTCCACGTGGTAATGGTTAATGTCACCATACATGCTTGCCCTCTTTCGCCACTGAAACATAGTTAATAGTGTGATGAAAAAATAAAAATCATCCAAAATAACTTGCAATAAAAGGTAGTCCCTTTAACAGCAAAGTGCCTTTTTTAATATAAAGATTCCTATGTTAAAAGCATTAGAACAAACAAGATCACAATTTGACAAACAAAAGTTACAGATGTGTCCTCATACATCATTGCTGCAGTCACACCAAAGGTTTTAGTATGAAATACCTACAATCAAAATACCGACGGTCAAAATACCGACAATTGACCGATGGTCAAAATACCAACAAGGTCAAATTGTCGACATTTAAAATACCGACAAGGTCAAAATACCGACAAGGTCAAAAAGTCGACACATGTTTTTCATTGTTTTTTTGTGTGTATGTTGACATAGGTCAACATGGACACCTTATAAGTGTACTGAGTTCCATCGCATGGCTCACTGCACTCGGCACACTATTATATTCCCTCTCCAGGTCCACTGCGATGGTAAAGTATAAACAAGTTGGTTTCAATGAAAAAATCCTGAAAAACTCATGTCAACTTTTTAACCTGTCGACACTTTAAAGGTTGGTATTTGGACCTTGTCAGTATTTTAAATGTCAGTATTTTGATCACGTCGGGATTTTGACCGTTGGTCAACGGTTGTCTCTATTTTGACCGTCGGGATTTGATTGTAGGTAAATAGAACGCATCCCGCACCAAACATTCCCACTTGACACGTCAGGTCCTGTGAGACCTTTTTAGCATTAGGCGTCTTTTTAACTTTGGGCACCTGTGTGTGACTGAGTCTCGGAAGCTGTACAAAAATTGTTACAATGTAGCAGCTGCAGCTTTATTTCAATACAAGTTATGTTCTGCTCCATATACAGAGGCAGTCACACACAAGGGGGGTAATTCCAAGTTGATCGCAGCAGGAAATGTTTTAGCAGTTGTGCAAAACCATGTGCACTGCAGGGGGGGGGACACAGATATAACATGTGCAGAGAGAGTTAGATTTGGGTGTGGTGAGTTCAATCTGCAATCTAAATTGCAGTGTAAAATTAAAGCAGCCAGTATTTACCCTGCACAGAAACAAAATAACCCACCCAAATCTAACTCTCTCTGCAAATGTTACATCTGCTCCTCCTGCAGTGCACATGGTTTTGCCCAACTGCTAAAAAATTTCCTGCTGCGATCAACTTGGAATTACCCCCAATATAAAAGTGTCACATACCAAATAAATCGGAAGTCTCCTGGTGCGTAGGAACTTACATGCATATTCATCCCCCAAAAAAGACAACTGATGCTAGCAGAGCTGCACAGGGGTTTGGTATGAAGTATCGGTGGTCAGAATGCCAGCGGTAACATGACCGACAGCAGCATCCCAACAATGAAGAGCCCGACATTAAAGGGGTAAGTATTATCCTCCCCCTCCCCTAGCCTAACCCTAACCCCTGGGGGGCGGGGGAGTGGCTAGGGCTAGCCTTCCTGGGGTGGTGGCTATGGCTAACCCTTGGGGGGTGTTGGCTAGGGCTAATTACCCACTCTAGTTCCTAACACTAAAGGGGGGTACTCACGGAGCGATATTCTAAGCAATCTGACTAGATTGCTTAGAATATTGGCATGATCGCTCCGTGTGTAGCCCCCTCAGCGATAGCGATGCGCGGCCCCGCACATCGCTATCACTGCTGCTAGATTGGCCTGCATGCAGATCTAGCGGGTCGCTCACTTCACCCGCTGGGTGACGTGAGCGCCCCCCCCCCCCCCCCCCCCGTCTCCCCCCGCACGCTCAGCACAGATCGCGCTGTGCAGAGCGGCAGGAGAGATGTGTGCTGAGCGAACCGCTCAGCACACATCTCTCCTGCATCGGCCCGTGGGTACTGGGCTTTACCCTTCTAGTACCTAACCCTTCCCCACTGGGCTCTAACCCTAGCCCTAGCTCCGATTCTTACCTCTGAGATGTCGGGTGTTGGTGGTCTGGCACCGGTCTCCTGAGTGGTGTCGGGATTTCAGCATCAGTTACATGATCGCCAGTATCCCGACTGTCGGGACAGGACTTACTCCCTCCAGGCATCTCACGCTGCGTAGTGTATTGAGGCTAGATGTATGAGGACACTTCTGTATCAATCACAAATCTAAATCACTGGCATGGTGCATGCTGTGAGTTGTTTAGTAATGTCAGTGGGATGTGATTTTGTTTTAATCACTACAGTATATACTGTATTTTGTATACTATACATACATTGTATATATTGTACATACAGTACATTGTATCATATATACATAAGAAAACTCAGTGATATTGACATAGCTTAATTATTATTGTAATGATTAATAGGACATAGTAAGAGAAATGATGTCCCGCCTGATTACTGATAATTGTATTAATACTCTAAGGGGCCAACTTATCAAGGCTATAAGTCCTAAATCCTCTGAGAACAGGACATGTTTGCAGGATTTACAGCTTATACCTATTTATCAGTTTATTTATCAATGTCCCCTCATCCTCACCAGGGGACACAGGGTACAGTAAGCTGCGATGATCCCTGCAGCTTATGGGAAAGCCATATCATGGACAGAGGTGGCACAAGACACACTGCAGTCCTCATTCTCAGCATGGAATTAGCTGGGGATACCCATAGGAAAAATACTTATTTATTAAAATAAAGTATTTTCAGATTTTTATAATAATTTCTTTTTGCTATTTTTTGTATTTACAATAAAAAAGAAAAAAAAAGGTTTCTTCTATTCTGTTGTGAAGTTGCAGACCGGGCTCCTAGTTGTAGCATGCTGTAGCCGGGAAGCTGGCTCATGCAGGCCTGATAGACTACTGATTGATCTGGTGAGTGCTAAGATTACTCTTACTGCTGCCAACCGTTGTTGCCAGTCTTGTGCACTTTTCAGCCTTGACATGCATATAACATTATTCCAGAAGAGCCGATATTACTTTCTACTTGCTGGCCAGTCTAACATGTACTTCCCCCCCCCCCCCTGCAGTGCACATGGTTTTGCCCAACTGCTAAAAAATTTCCTGCTGCGATCGACTTGGAATTACCCCCGATGAGTAGTCTTTAGTGCCAGAGGCAGCTACTTTACGGGTCTGTTTAACTTTGGGTGATCTCTAGTTACCGGTCTACATGGGAAGGTCCAGGGCCGGACTGGTCCACAGGGGCAACTCCCGGTGGGCTCCATTACCTGAGGGCCCTATCCCCTCCTCTAGGGATCAGGATCCAGACTGTGCACTTGAATTATACATATGTTATATTATAGTGCACAGGACTATGGTTTACTTTCTACCGTGCATTGCTGTTATTAATCTGTTACATTATCTTGCATGCACTAGCAGTATTTACTACGTATAGTGAATGTTTATAAAGGGGCCCAGAACATGCACACTCTAATGGTTAGCCAAGCCTCTGTGGAGGCTGGTCCCTAAGTATGGGCCCCTATCACTGCATTTCCTCCGATGGGCCCTTCATGCCCCAGTCTGACACTGGGTAGGTCTAGTAGTCAGGATGGACAACCCATCTCTTTAATTTCTGACACACTTATATTGTATGGGTTATGTGGCTGATTGGAGAAGTCTTTTACTTACATGATTTTAATTAGCCACAAAAACCGTATAAATTACATGTCAGTAATTAAATGATGAGCTTTAGATTTAGTCATTTGGATTAATTGCTGAAAGAAATGTTTTTTTCCCAATTTTCTCACATATGTGCTGGGCCGAATTGCACTAAACCAGTAAATGACTTAACTGAACAAATAACAAGGTCATGTTCTTCATCCTGGCTGGCCATTAAAATAGGATTTTGGTTACCTACCGGTAAATCCTTTTCTCGTAGTCCGTAGAGGATGCTGGGGTCCATATTAGGACCATGGGGTATAGACGGGTCCACCAGGAGCCATTGGCACTTTAAGAGTTTAATAGTGTGGGCTGGCTCCTCCCTCTATGCCCCTCCTACCAGACTCAGTCTAGAAACTGTGCCCGAGGAGACAACATACTTCGAGAGAAGGACTTACACAGATAGTGGCGAGATTCATACCAGCTCACACAAAATGCAAAACCGGCCAACATGCTGGAAAAACTCAGCAACAGCTGAAACAGTAAATAACGCAGAACTTACCTAAGAACCAGGCAGGACTGAACTATAAAACCAAAGCAGGAACACTCAGCGCTGGGCGGGTGCCCAGCATCCTCTACGGACTACGAGAAAAGGATTTACCGGTAGGTAACCAAAATCCTATTTTCTTTTACGTCCTAGAGGATGCTGGGGTCCATATTAGTACCATGGGGATGTACCAAAGCTCCCAGGATGGGAGGGAGAGCGCGGAGGCTCCTGCAACACTGCTTGTCCAAACTTGAGGTCATCAGAGGCCAAAGTATCGAACTTGTAAAACTTGGCAAACGTGTTCGACCCAGACCAAGTAGCTGCTCGGCAGAGTTGCACAGCCGAGACACCCCGGACAGCCGCCCAGGAAGAGCCCACTTTACGAGTAGAGTGGGTCTTTACAGATTTCGGACACGGAAAACCTGCCGTGGAATAAGCATGCTGGATTGTGAACCTGATCCAGCGTGAAATCGACTGCTTGGAAGCAGGACATCCAATTTTCTTGGGATCATAGAGGACAAACAAAGAGTCACTTTTCCGATGACAAGCCGTCCTCTTCACGGAAATCTTCAAAGTCCTCACTACATCCAAGGCCTTCGAAGTAATTGAGGAGTCAGTAGCCACTGGCACCACAATAGGTTGGTTGATATGGAAAGCCAATACAACCTTAGACAGGAACTGTGGACGAGTCCTAAGTTCCGCCCTGTTTTCATGAAGATCAGATAGGGGCTTTTACAAGATAAAGCCCCCAATTCCGACACGCGTCGTGCAGAAGCCAAGGCCAACAAGGTGACCGCCTTCCACGTAAGAAACTTGAGATCAGCTTCCTGTAGAGGCTCAAACCAAGCAGATTGCAGGAACTGCAACACCACATCAAGATTCCATGGTGGCGTAGGTGCCACAAAGGGAGGATGCATGTGCAGAACCCCTTTCAAAAAGGTCTGAACCTCAGGAAGAACAGCCAATTGTTTTTGGAAGAAAATGGACAAAGCAGAGATCTGGACCTTGATGGAGCCCAATCTCAGTCCCATATCCACCCCTGCTTGCAGGAAAAGGAGAAAACGTCCAAGCTGAAACTCCACCGCAGGAAACTTCTTGGCCTCACACCAAGAAACATATTTCTTCCAAATGCGATGGTAATGTTTAGACGTTACCCCTTTCCTAGCCTGTATCAGGGTAGGAATGACCTTACTCGGGATACCTTTCCGAGTTAAGATGTGGCGTTCAACCGCCATGCCGTCAAACGTAGCCGCGGTAAGTCTTGATAAGCGAACGGCCCCTGCAGGAGCATAGCCTCCCAAAGAGGTAAAGGCCGTGGATCTTCCACCAGAAGATCCGCGTACCAAGCCCTCCTGGTCCAGTACGGAGCAATGAGGATCGCCAGAACCTTTGTTCTTCTTACGAGTTGAAGAACCTTTGGTATCAGAGGAAGTGGAGGGAACACATACACAGACTTGAACACCCACGGAATTAGCAGTGCGTCCACCGCCACCGCCTGTGGGTCTCTCGACCTGGAACAGTACCTCCGTAGCTTCTTGTTGAGGCGGGAGGCCATCATGTCTATGTGAGGAACCCCCCACCAACCGGTTACCTCCTCAAACACCTCCGGATGGAGGCCCCATTCTCCTGGATGGAGATCGTGTCTGCTGAGGAAGTCTGCTTCCCAGTTGTCTACGCCCAGAATGAAGATTGCCAACATCACCACCGCGTGCTTTTCTGCCCAGATGAGGATTTTTGACACCTCTGACAAAGGAGACTTACCCGCGGTAGCCCTGGCAATCCACGCATCCAGCGCCTCCCCAAAGAGAGCCTGACCTTTATATGGTAGGCCTTCCACACTCTTCCTGGATTCCGCGTCCGCAGAGCAGTGGCGCAGCCAGAGACACCTGCGAGCCGAGACGGACATGGAGGAGATCCCCGCAGCCATGGAAGAAACCTGAATATGACCAGGGACGTGCAGTCAGGGGAGGCAGGGGAGGCAGTGCCTCCCCTGTCATTAATGATTAAAATAATATAAAGAAGATACTTATGACACATATTCTGTCATGAGTATCTGCTTTATTATATTCCAATCATTACTCCTGTGTAAATGTGTTTGGGAGGCACCGATCGTGGTGCCTCCCGGTCAGAAAGGGAAAGGTATGGGGGGCGGGCGCGGGTGGGGCCTAGCATTGGGCATTAAAAGCCCATTGAAATAACATGGGAAAGAAACACCATTAGAGGTGCCGCTTACACACAGGGACGTGCTTTCAACCCATGAAAGCACGCCCCTGTCAGTGAGGCCCCAGTGATTGGCCAGTGCATCCATCACTGGATCCGCTGTCAATCACAGGTGCGGGCGTCGGCGGAGGTGCCGGCAGGTGGAGGTGCGGGCAGCGGAGGTGCGGGCGGCGGAGGTGCGGGTGGCGGAGCGGTACCAATTTCAAAAATGGCGCCTCAGCGTCATTTTTTAAATTCAAGATGGCTGCCGGAAGCCAATCTCGGCTCGCCTATGTCATCGCCCCGCCCCCTCCGGCTGACTTATATAAGTCAGCGAGAGGGAGCGGCTGTCAGTCCGACGGCGGAGGAGGAGCGAAGAGCTCCTGAAGGCAGAAGACGCCGGAAGTCCTGGATGGGCGGCGGCTATGCAAAAGAGCTTAGCAGCCGCCGCCCACCAGGTGAAGACGGTGGAAGCCCTGGGGAAGGCGGCAGCCATTCAAAAGAGCTTTAAGGCCGTCGCCTCCTAGGTGAAGACACCGGAGGAAGACGCTGGAAGCACTGGGGAGGCGGAGGCCATGCAAAAGAGCTTAAAGACCGCCGCCCCCAGGTTAAGACCTTGTCAAATAAACTTTTTTTTAAAGACTGTGTGGTGTTTTTATTTTAATATTTTCTTTACAGGTGGACAACAGGTGCCAGCAGGCCATTTATGTCCGGGCATGCTGGCACTTGTGGTTCTCCAAGTGCCAGCATGCTGGGTCAGGCTTGCTGGAACCTGTTAGCCACCTGTAAATAACAATATTACTGTTCTTTACAGGTGGACCACAGGTGCCAGCTGGCCATTTATATCCGGGCATGCTGGCACTTGTGGTTCTCCAAGTGCCGGCATGCTGGGGCAGGCTTGCTGGGACCTGTAGACCACCTGTAAAGAACAATATTAACAATGAACCCCGCACCCACCGCCACCAGGGGTGCGGGGCATAGCACTGGGCTAGCAGCCCAGTGCTGGTTGTTGCTCGGGAGGGGGACCCCATTTTTATTTTTTGTGGTCCCCACTTCCGAGGAATTCCAGCCCTGGGCTGACTAGTTTGGGGTGGCAGATTAATGTTATGGCAGGGGGACCCCATACCGAGTGTCTCCCCTGCTATGGCATTATCCCCTGGCTGGTTCTGCCTGGTGCTGGTTTCACGAATGTAGGGGGGACTACACTTTTTTTTTCCCACTCTATGGGGAGGGGGGGGGGGGGGGATAATAGCTGCTTGTGCCTCCCCAGCCACTGACCTCACCGCACGCCACTGATTATGACGTAAAAATAAATCAATGTCACCTTTATCCAGCGGTAGTTGATTCCTCCTGTAGAGTGATAGACCACCTGGCAATAGCTTTTACAATCCAAGCACAGGCTATAGTGGTCCGCAATATAGCCCCTGAAGCCGTGTAAATGGATTTTAGCGTAGCATCCACCTTGCGATCTGCCGGGTCCTTCAACGCGGTAGATCCCGGGACTGGTAACACCACCTGTTTGGACAGTCTGGAGACCAAGGTGTCGACTATCGGTGGGGACTCCCATTTTTTTCTATCTTCCTGAGGGAAAGGAAAAGCAACCAAGACACTCTTGGGGATCTGGAATTTCTTTTCCGGAGTTTCCCAGGTCTTTTCAAAGATAGCATTTCATTATTTGGACGCCAGGAAGGTGAGGGGGGCTTCTTATTATCTGTAAAGAAGGCCTCCTCCACTTGTTCCGGAGCTGTGTCCGAAATGTGTAAAACATCCCTAACAGCCTCAATCATCAACTGCACCCCCTTGGCAAGTGATGCTGACCCCCTCAACACATCCCCATCACCGTCCGCAGTGTCAGAGTCGGTGTCCGTGTCATCCTGCATAATTGCAAGTGCACGTTTGTGAGAATGTACCGCAGGGGACCCCAAGGAGGCAGTATCAGACCATACCACCATAGAGGACTGGAGGACCTGAGTGGCGTGCTCAGTCCTAGCAACTCTATCAGAAATCTGAGAAATAGTCCCCCTCAGAGAAACTAACCATTCTGGCTCTCTAGCTGGGATCTGTGCTAAAACAGTGCAATCCTGATTACATGGTATGGAGTATTCCTGGGAAGATAAATCCTCTGCAGCATATGAAACAGTGTCCCTAGACATGTTGTACATACACACCAAACACCCCACAAACACACAGGGTACTGGGTAGACAGAGTTTCCCCCCCAAGAATGGCAGAGAGACACAGACATTGGAGCCAACCCACACACAGCGCTATTAGAGTATAGGGAGACCCTAAACCCGCACTAATTGTGTCCCTTAATAGGTGACACAGTCTTTACACAGCCTCCCCTCCCTTCTACAACTTCCTGGTACCATACAGATAGTTGGAGTCGCTCTGGAGGGACCTGTGCATCCACTGGCAGTGAGCTGCAGGCAGGAAAATGGCGCTGAACGCTGCTGGGTCCGCTCCGAAGCGAAGCTCCGCCCCCTCAATGGCGCTGTCTTCCCGCTCTTTGAAGATTATACTGGCCAGAGGATTTTGTGCTGGTCTGGATCGACAGACCCCGACAGGCTTGTTTTGGTCAGTGTAGGGTCCGGAGCTGGCCCAGGGCGCCCCTCACAGCGCCGCACCGCAGTACCGCTGAGCCTTCAAGGAGCGCGGTTAATACCGCGCTCCTACCCTCTAGCCGCCCTCTTCACACTGACCCCCGCTTGCAAGGGGGGACAGTGACTCACTCGCCACACTTTAGCTCCCTGAGGGGGTGGCGGCTGGCTGCCGGAGCGAGCGTTCCCCTGTGGCGGGGCGCGATCTGACCCCTCTGGAGCTCAACGTCCAGTCAGCGGAGACAGTGGCTCAAGACCCCGCAGGGCTGACACTGCTCCCCCCCTCAGTCCCTCGATGCAGGGAGGCTGTCGCCAGCAGCCTCCCTGTAAAATAACAAACTCTAAGAAAAAAACTTTTTCTAAGAGAACTCTGTAAAGCTCCCCTAGCTGTGACCGGCTCCTCCGGGCACATTTTCTAAACAGAGTCTGGTAGGAGGGGCATAAAGGGAGGAGCCAGCCCACACTATTAAACCCTTAAGGTGCCAATGGCTCCTGGTGGACCCGTCTATGGGGGTAATTCCGAGTTGATCGCAGCAGCAAATTTGTTAGCATTTGAGCAAAACCATTTGCACTGCAGGTGTGGCAGATATAACATTTGCAGAGAGAGTTAGATTTGGGTGGGGTGTGTTCAAACTGAAATCTAAATTGCAGTGTAAAAATAAAGCAGCAGGTATTTACCCTGCACAGAAACAATCTAACCCACCCAAATCTAACTCTCTCTGCACATGTTACATCTGCCCCCCCTGCAGTGCACATGGTTTTGGCCAACTGCTAACAAACTTGCTGCTGCGATCAACTCGGAATTACCCCCTATACCCCATGGTACTAATATGGACCCCAGCATCCTCTAGGACGTAAGAGAAATACGGGTGGATCTCCCGGCTCCCGGAAGCATAGGCAACCCTTTTGCTTTTCACTCACTTCTCCAGTATAGTGGTAGAGGCAGATTGCGCAATGACACAAGTTGCTGAGAATAGCATAGTCATGGCCTTGACCCCACTAGATAATGCTGCGATTGGCAGCATTACAGTATGGGGCGGGTAATGTGACTGCCCTGCCTCCCCACCTAGACATCTCCGGATCTCCCAGAGAACAGAAAGAATAAGTAGGTTTATAATACCTCATATGCATGGCATTGTAGATAAACGACTGATCATATTGATTGATCAGAAATAATTATTTGGTCTAGAAAGCCAAATGCAATGATATAGCATATTAATAAGATCATCTAAACCAAATTGTCCAAACCTTGTATATTTTATGAGTTCACCTTAAACCCAACTTGATTCTGATTAGTTTGATCCAATATGGTATGACACAGAATCATAAGATGACTCCAGTAAGGCAGGTATATGGCTGTCACTCAAGGCACACTGTGTATAGACATGAGCAGGTAGACCTGTAGCATGACCGCCCAGATTAATAGTTTGTGTGTATATATATATATATATATATATAATGTGTGTGTGTGTGTGTGTGTGTGTGTGTGTGTGTGTGTGTGTGTGTGTGTGTGTGTGTATATATATATATATATATATTGACAATGCTAAATTCCTTTGTCGTATAAATAACCCTTATGAAGCTAAGAACACTGTACGCTGTTTACTTAAGAAATACCGTAATGATACGCTATTTGCGTAACGATCGCTCAGCCGTAGGCGAGACGCTCAAGCGTCACGTTCGCTCACGGCCCAGTGATCACAGGACACGTTATTGGTTATGTCTAGGGGAAAGATTCGCTGTAACGTAGCATACGCTAGAGACCACGAGGAGGTCACTAGCGGTGCAGACGCTCACAACACTATACCTTGATATTAAACCTTATACCGATGAAACACACAGAATACCTTAATGTGAGTACAGGGTGTAAATGCAACCTTGTGTAACCTGACTATCTACAAAGCTGTTTGAGCGTCACCGACGCTCAAGTGAACACTTAACACTATAGTAAATACACTGATACTGGTTTAGGGTTCCAAAGCCTATAATCTGTATTATATCTAGTATACTTGTAAAAGAGTAACACAGTACAAATGATACACTACAATATAACAAAGACTTCCTAACCAAACACCTAACTAAGGGATAAACTACAATGCTATCCTGGTCTAACACAATACAATACAATAATACTACGAAGTATTTAAGAGAAAAAGAGGAGAGGAGAGATAGAGAGAGAAAGAGAGATATTGGCTCACAGAAAGACAATGATTACGGAGAGAACTTACGCACAAAGGGTATGATCGCCAGCGCCTCGATATCCAGCTCCCGATTATCAGCAGATAACCGTTGATGAGAGAGTGAGAGCTGGATGTGGTCGGCCTGCCTATTTATGCCCCACACACAATGCAATCTCCTAGTCCCTACAATCCTACAGTTTATTGGACACAGGAATTCGGCCCTGTACTGTAACCAAAGGTCATAGGTTGATTCATACAGGTGGGCTGTGCTGATTTCCAACAGCTCAGGTGGGTGGGGAACTGGGTTTCCCGCCGCATACCTGAGTATGTGCAAATAATAGAAATGGACATAAACTTCTTATGTCCATAACTATTCGCACGAGCGATTAATACGCTCCAAACCAACACCGGAATATTGCTAATTAAATACTCTTCCGATGGGTATCAAACACTGCTGTATGACTCCTGTTAGACCCTTCGTGCAATACAAAGAGGGATTCCTCCGCTCAGGGACATTCTATCTAAACCAAACTTACAGAAACTATTGAGGGGAACATGATCTATAAACTACATTAATTGTGAACTTTTGTAACGAATGAGTCGCACGCTACGATCACATAAACTCTACCGTAAATGCGCATACTGCGCGTGCGAGTGCACGCTATTGCGGGTATGCGCTTCCACGGGAGAGCGTACGCATGCGCAGCACGGACCAGTGTGCGGTGCAAATATGGCAGTGTGCACTAAGACATTTTTCTGACTTTGACAGTCCACCCTTTGGCAGTCAATAATAACTGCCACAAAATATTTAAGGAGAAAAATGTAAGTCAGGGGTTAATTGATTTCTATGGTGGGGAAAGGAAGAAGAAAGGAGTAGGTGTGAAAAGGGTATGACCTAGTGAGAAAGTAGAAGCATGTGTGTATGAGTCCATGTTTGGAGGGTCATGTATCATCGTGCCGTACGTGTGGTAAATCAAGCTTCGAGGTATTGCGAAGTATACATTTGAATTCCTTCTTATCCTGTGGTACAGGTCTGTGGATGGGCTGTCAAACTCTACCGAGCTCATTTCGGCTGTGGTTGTAACACAATGGGGATGCACATTTTAGTTGATGATACATGAATTGGGGGGGTATGTGGTTGCTGCTATCTGTGCCTGTATTCCCTATCGACTATGTGTGTTATTGCCTGAGGGTTGCAGAGATGAAGATAAAGAACACTTACGAAAAATGCAATGATATTCTATGTCAGGGTAATGTACGTTCGTCGATTGAGGTCTTGATTGGTGTCGGTTGATTGGAGTCTTCTTCTTTGTGCTTTTGCTCATAAATCGTGAGTAAAGCATACAACGTCCATGGATTTACAAAAAATGTTGGGCTAGCGTGGTTTTAAAGTTCCTAGGGAAACTGGGGTACCCATGGCATTGTCCATCAAAATCTTGTTTATCAGGTCGTCTGCTCTTCTTCTTTCCATCTTTCCGTTGTCGGCCCCTTGGCTCATCAAATCCTTCGTCTACGTGGGTCTTTGTACCTCGGAGGAAAACATAGAAATGGGTGAAAGACGGACCGTATACTCATTACATCATTACGTCATGGTTTCTAGCATTGGGTCATAAATCAAATCCAGGTTAATTACAGTTTCCTCACTCCTCAAGCTCATCACTTTTGTACTTTGTTTGCACCTTATTAAAGCCTGCCCGCATCTAAATATCAATCCAAACGATATAACGACACCCAAAATACATAGGAGAAACTTTCCAACATCCATTATGACTCCTTGAGCCCAGTCTCCTAAACCGGAGAACCAATTTCGCGGGTTCAACCATGACACCCAACCAGTCAGCTCATTACCTACAGCAGCAAGGGTGAGATTGTGTTTTCGACGAAATTCCCACTTTAATTGCAGAATATCGTCCATCTTTTGGTCTATGACCTCTATCGGATCCTCGGTGCTATTTGTGATATACGTGCAACACTTTATGCCGTACTGTGTTGCCAATGTAACACAATATCCGCCTGTTACTGCTGTAAGATAATTAAGAACCATCCTATGCTGAACTAGTTCTGTTTTGTAAGCTTGAAGTTCTCTTCCAGTGTATCTAAACGTGTCATCATACATTTCAGTGATATTATCTAACAAATTGGCGAGTGCGGAAATGTATTTATAATTCATCACTCCTCGAGCGGTACGAGTGAAATCTAACGCGACTAGAACCTGAATCCCGGTGGATTCATGGATAAGATCAGAGGCCGGATGCTCTAACCTTTCTGACAGTTGTCTTTTAACTCGGTGCTCGTAATGAGTGTGAGTATAAGGAGCTTGGGCACCACGGTGTATGTCCTTCATTTTGTCATGTGTAACAGTCATTACTTCAGGCAATACTTTTCCAATATAACACAATCCTTCAGAGTTTGGGGCAAGCCACTTGTACGCCTTTCTCCCGCATATGAAATATGCATCATCGGGGAGAACATAAGGGACGGAGAAGGACATGACCATGTTACAAACCTTCCAGGTGAAATCTCCTGACCCTAATTCTTCCATCTGTCTAATGCACGTATCGGTTTGTACGATATGTGCACAGTATCCTGGTGATACCTCTCCAACTTTAGTAATCCTATTTCCTAAGGTATATCGATACCGGAATGATTTTCCTCTACTGGCTATGTGGCGTACGAGTTCTGTATCTGTAGGCATTCTATCTGCTCTGTGTGAAAAGGTCATGGTAAGGTTGCTCCATGACACTTCCCAATTTCCCGGTTTTCTAGGATTGGAGATGTTAAAGCATATGAGGGACCTATCCACATGGTATTGGTGGAGCTTCAAACTAGGAGGGCTGGAGATGTTAAACCTCCGGTCCACCGGTCTCCCACCACTTAGCTCAAGTACCTCCCCTAACGTTAAAGGAAATGGTACTAGCCCTGATTTACTGTGACCCTGAGGTACTTGAGAGCATACCCAACAATCTGTTTGGTTTAACACGTTACCCACTAAGGAGTGATAGTCACTCAATGGATGCCGGTCTATATGGATATTAAAACTAGATTGACATTTCTTTATGCATCCATCTTCAACCAGATTATCACAGAGCCTACAGATACAATTTTCCTCAGCTAACAATCCATCACAATTGTTTACAAATAACATGGTTGTTAGATCGTGCCCGGTACTCGCCTTTGCTTGGTGATTGGGTTGCTATTGGAAATTTACACCTCCGTCTCAGTCATCAGGACCTTTCTGGATCCTTTCTCGACCTCACTGGTACTCTCACCGAAACAGACTGCTCTGGTCAACATCATGGTCAACAGGAAAATCCATATCACAGTCTCTTGGGGCAAGTCCATCTTACAGGAGGAGAAAAGAAGAAATTTGTAAAGGGGGTATAAGAAAGTCAGTTTGAGGGGGAGAGAACTCGTTACGATAATAAGTTCTCTCGTTTTGTTGTTCTTCTTGTTCTGCTGTCCTCTCAAAAGGTGCTGTCTCTCAGTCTTCCAAACGAACATTCTGGTGATGCAATATTCCTTCCTAACCGGCGATCTTTCTGTAAGGAGAAAAAAAAATCTGGCATTACCATTGGTCCAACTGAGGGGTGACATACCATCTTTAAACCATGGAAACATGAGTGAGAAGAGAGAGAAAATAAAAAAAAAAAAAAGAGATAGAGAACAATTCATGTGCATATATACATTACATAACTCGACAATAACCATCAATAAGAAAAGAGAAACAAAGCATTTTTAAACATTGTAAGAAAACATTGTTAGCATTAGAAAAACATTGTCAGACTTATTAGGCTGTCATATCTATGTATCTACTGGTCTCCTTGAGCAGTCCCTCCCCACCAGCACTTGCATTACTCCACTGTCTGTATCTGGCCAGAATACATAGTGGCGGATAGGTCATGCTGGGGTTTGGTAGACTTCTGCAAGGACCAAGTGGGTATGCAATGTGTGAATTCTTACCAATACTCGTCAGAGATGGGGATAGAGAGTGAGAAAAGAGAAAAAGATTTTCACGAATACATTTACAACTTTTCACCCGGTCATTCCTGTGTCTTCAGGGAATGACCTCCCACTTCATTAACCGTTACCTCAGGCTTACCATCAGTCCTAATGATCACCTTTCCTGACCACATATCATGGGTGTGGCCCAAAATTCTTCCTATGTGATCCCTGCTTGTAATTTGGTGTGTCATAACTTTTGCTCATTTTCATGTCTAGGGGGTTGGTATGCCTTCTGTGAATCTTTGATCATACAGTTAGATCTTTCCTAGGATCTGGGTAATCAGACATGATTGATCTCAATTCTGTCCGGGACCAGGGATGGCGCATTGCACTGTCCTTGACGGGAATGGTTCCCTGATCATCAGTCTTCCCATTGGGGACTGTGATCACCCTGACAGGACTAAACTCAATCACATCACCTTGTTTTGGTCTTACAATATGGGGTACATTTGTTTGTGCGTGATATAAAACATTGTACGTACCTGTGGACACGACCTCACCTGACCCTCCGTTAGGGGGTTTGATTATTGCCTTTACCAATTTGGTCGCGTCCACCTGGATGGCTTCTGTGATGGTTGTTGGAAGAGGTGCTGACATCGTTCTGGGCTCACTGTCTTGTTTGTATTCCTGAGGGAGGTTTGACATGGGGTGCAACTGGCACAGGTTAATAGTTGTACATTCAACAGTATTACAATAATCATTGTTACATTTATTACACTTATTCTTATAATCTATATTACAGTTGCTAAGAGCGTTTTTATTGTTCCACCCTTGTGCTTTTCTCTCCGCAATCAACTCCTCTCCCGATGCCATGTCTCTCCTCTCAAGATAAGAGTCAGAAAAGTCAATAGACTCTCTTTGTAATTCACTTTCCTGTTGCCATAACTGTAAATATTCATAATGTTTATTTTGTCTCTTCGTTAGTTCAACGAGACTTATCCTCCTCCTTAAATTTTGTAACACCTCTGGACTGAAGCTACCTATTCTTGGGAACTTGTCCCTGTCTTGTACAGTCATTCTTTGCCATTCATCACATAAAACCTCTGTGTGACTACCGTATTTTTCACACATAATGTATCTTGCCGACCCAACTGGTCGGTCCTCCGAATCAACCTGAACCTGGGTTGATCGCCCCCTACCGGAACAAATGGCCCCCATAATCTGTAGGCGTTGCTTATTCCTCCTTGGATCTTTTATCTCAAGGTTTTCAGCGAACCCTTACAAACAAACCAAGATGTCCTTGGGCAGGCCGGCGGTGGTGGTTTATCAAGTACCCCACTTACTTCTCGCCCACGTTGGCCTGTGCCGCAATCACTGTAACCAGAGCTGTGGTACCCAACCCAGGGCCCCTGTAAACCTTTACTTACTGGGGCGTGCTGGACCTACCAGTCCCCAGCAAGTATCGGTTGTTGGATAGTTCCTGAGTGACCAGCGAACTTCCCTTCCAAAAATAAAAAATTACACAAATCACGTCAGAATGTACAAATAGCGTTTGTGACCAGTTTACTCTAATGGTATTAGGTCAGGTTACTAACTACTGCACACAATTACGTGCGGTCCAATCGTTCAGTATACGAGCACTACTTGTCATGTACTGAAAGATCAATGGAATCGATGTTTCCGGCTGCGATTCCTTCAACCAGAGCTTGTATGGCCTATATGGGTTCTGCACCAACACCCCAGGCGTTGTGCCACTGGACTTTTATAGCGGACCTTTTTGTCTATTTACCTGTTACCTTACGACCTCCTGGTCTGTTTACCTTATGACCTCCTGGTCTGTTTACCTTATGACCTCCTGGTCTTGATACCTTATGGTCCGCTATACTCTAATGCTCAAATATTATTTTAACCAGGGATGCCTCCCTGGCCACCGTATATGTCACTTACACGTATGTTCCTTAACGAGTACCCGACTTTCCTTTTGGTTCCACCTTAAAGTTATATAAACTTTTGTATACAAAACACACTCACTCAACACATGTACACTTTGTTTCTATATCTATTTCTGCGCAGAAATTGTCTTCAGGCCAAGAGTGTTACCAATTAGGAGCAGGATCTGTTAAACTAAATTTCAGATTTTCCAAAAATAGATTTGCGTTATTTACCGCGTCGCGTTATCTACCGCTGTGCGTTACTTATCGCTTTGCGCTAATTATCGCTTTGCGCTAATTCAACTTTTCGTGACTTGGGCTACGTGGGCGTAACCAGACGCTACGTTGCATAATGTACGCTGCGTGCGTCTACCTTTTGGATTGCGTACGCTAGTCTTTGTTAGCGACACGTGTACGCAATGCAAAGGATCCACCGTAACACAATATATATACTTTTATCAATGTAAATGATCCCTGATCATCTACCGCAATCCACACTGACTGCCTTGTATCTCAGACAAACCGTGTGTTTGTTCTATACTTTAACTATTACCTCTACTATTAAATAACAGCAAATCTCCTTTTAGCCCTTTCTATCAACTATAAAATTTGGCAAACAGGAATAGTGATATACGAAAAAATGAAATAGAAATGCAGATATATGCGTGCGTACGCAAGACAAAAGAAAAATAAACAGTTTTAAAAGACACAAGCGTTTTGTTCTTACTTCCGGTTACCGGATTCCTTCAGCACTCTTTACCCAAGCGAAGCAGACGCTTATCCCGTCAGCACTGTGAGACAACCTCCCACCCTTTGCTGGAGGGATAATGTCTGCTGATCTACCTAGTGCAGATATGAGAAGTATAGGACGAGCCCGCAATTGACAATGCTAAATTCCTTTGTCGTATAAATAACCCTTATGAAGCTAAGAACACTGTACGCTGTTTACTTAAGAAATACCGTAATGATACGCTATTTGCGTAACGATCGCTCAGCCGTAGGCGAGACGCTCAAGCGTCACGTTCGCTCACGGCCCAGTGATCACAGGACACGTTATTGGTTATGTCTAGGGGAAAGATTCGCTGTAACGTAGCATACGCTAGAGACCACGAGGAGGTCACTAGCGGTGCAGACGCTCACAACACTATACCTTGATATTAAACCTTATACCGATGAAACACACAGAATACCTTAATGTGAGTACAGGGTGTAAATGCAACCTTGTGTAACCTGACTATCTACAAAGCTGTTTGAGCGTCACCGACGCTCAAGTGAACACTTAACACTATAGTAAATACACTGATACTGGTTTAGGGTTCCAAAGCCTATAATCTGTATTATATCTAGTATACTTGTAAAAGAGTAACACAGTACAAATGATACACTACAATATAACAAAGACTTCCTAACCAAACACCTAACTAAGGGATAAACTACAATGCTATCCTGGTCTAACACAATACAATACAATAATACTACGAAGTATTTAAGAGAAAAAGAGGAGAGGAGAGATAGAGAGAGAAAGAGAGATATTGGCTCACAGAAAGACAATGATTACGGAGAGAACTTACGCACAAAGGGTATGATCGCCAGCGCCTCGATATCCAGCTCCCGATTATCAGCAGATAACCGTTGATGAGAGAGTGAGAGCTGGATGTGGTCGGCCTGCCTATTTATGCCCCACACACAATGCAATCTCCTAGTCCCTACAATCCTACAGTTTATTGGACACAGGAATTCGGCCCTGTACTGTAACCAAAGGTCATAGGTTGATTCATACAGGTGGGCTGTGCTGATTTCCAACAGCTCAGGTGGGTGGGGAACTGGGTTTCCCGCCGCATACCTGAGTATGTGCAAATAATAGAAATGGACATAAACTTCTTATGTCCATAACTATTCGCACGAGCGATTAATACGCTCCAAACCAACACCGGAATATTGCTAATTAAATACTCTTCCGATGGGTATCAAACACTGCTGTATGACTCCTGTTAGACCCTTCGTGCAATACAAAGAGGGATTCCTCCGCTCAGGGACATTCTATCTAAACCAAACTTACAGAAACTATTGAGGGGAACATGATCTATAAACTACATTAATTGTGAACTTTTGTAACGAATGAGTCGCACGCTACGATCACATAAACTCTACCGTAAATGCGCATACTGCGCGTGCGAGTGCACGCTATTGCGGGTATGCGCTTCCACGGGAGAGCGTACGCATGCGCAGCACGGACCAGTGTGCGGTGCAAATATGGCAGTGTGCACTAAGACATTTTTCTGACTTTGACAATATATATATAGACATTGCTCAGAGTCACACTTAATAATTTCAGCACTGGTTGCTGCTACAAATGTGAGAAAAGCAGAAAACAGCATTGTGTACCTAATGAAATGGGTCATGCTAAAAAATATGACAAAAATTTCGGGAGTCCCCAAAACTGCATAGATCCCCCAGTGTTCTTGTTCTCAAAATTGAGGTATATTGTTATCTAGTACCATATAGCCAATGCTTAGCAGCTCACTTTATCATGTATGTACCCATAGGTGTGCGCAGGGGGGGTGCCTCGTGCGCACAGGCACCCCCTAATGTCTGGCACTCCGATCACACATGCCTGATGCAGCGATCGCCGAGCAGGCTGATTACAGTCCCGTCTGTGCTGCACCCTGTCAGGACTACAGTACTGACCGGACGCATGGGTTAATCAAGGGTGCCACTGCCACCGGCTTTCAAACTCCTGGCTCCACCTCCATGTACAAAAACAGCGTGATGTGTAGAGATGAGCGGGTTCGGTTTCTCTGAATCCGAACCCGCACGAACTTCATGTTTTTTTCACGGGTCCGAGCAGACTCGGATCCTCCCGCCTTGCTCGGTTAACCCGAGCGCGCCCGAACGTCATCATGACGCTGTCGGATTCTCGCGAGACTCGGATTCTATATAAGGAGCCGCGCGTCGCCGCCATTTTCACACGTGCATTGAGATTGATAGGGAGAGGACGTGGCTGGCGTCCTCTCCATTTAGATTAGGGTTGAGAGAGAGAGAGAGAGATTGACCTGAGGCTGTGATACTGTAGAAGAGAGTGCAGAGTTTAGTGACTGACGACCACAGTGACCACCAGACAGTGCAGTTGTTTGTTTTATTTAATATATCCGTTCTCTGCCTGAAAAAAACGATACACACAGTGACTCAGTCACATACCATATCTGTGTGCACTGCTCAGCCCAGTGTGCTGCATCAATGTATATATATATCTGACTGTGCTCAGCTCACACAGCTTATAATTGTGGGGGAGACTGGGGAGCACTGCAGTGCCAGTTATAGGTTATAGCAGGAGCCAGGAGTACATAATATTATATTAAAATTAAACAGTGCACACTTTTGCTGCAGGAGTGCCACTGCCAGAGTGACTAGTGACCAGTGACCTGACCACCAGTATATATAATATTAGTAGTATACTATCTCTTTATCAACCAGTCTATATTAGCAGCAGACACAGTACAGTGCGGTAGTTCACGGCTGTGGCTACCTCTGTGTCGGCACTCGGCAGCCCGTCCATAATTGTATATACCACCTAACCGTGGTTTTTTTTTCTTTCTTTATAGTCATACTAGTTACGAGTATACTATCTCTTTATCAACCAGTCTATATTAGCAGCAGACACAGTACAGTGCGGTAGTTCACGGCTGTGGCTACCTCTGTGTCGGCACTCGGCAGCCCGTCCATAATTGTATATACCACCTAACCGTGGTTTTTTTTTCTTTCTTTATACATACATACTAGTTACGAGTATACTATCTCTTTATCAACCAGTCTATATTAGCAGCAGACACAGTACAGTGCGGTAGTTCACGGCTGTGGCTACCTCTGTGTCGGCACTCGGCAGCCCGTCCATAATTGTATATACCACCTAACCGTGGTTTTTTTTTCTTTCTTTATACATACATACTAGTTACGAGTATACTATCTCTTTATCAACCAGTCTATATATTAGCAGCAGACACAGTACAGTGCGGTAGTTCACGGCTGTGGCTACCTCTGTGTCGGCACTCGGCAGCCCGTCCATAATTGTATATACCACCTAACCGTGGTTTTTTTTTCTTTCTTTATACATACATACTAGTTTCGAGTATACTATCTCTTTATCAACCAGTCTATATATTAGCAGCAGACACAGTACAGTGCGGTAGTTCACGGCTGTGGCTACCTCTGTGTCGGCACTCGGCAGCCCGTCCATAATTGTATATACCACCTAACCGTGGTTTTTTTTTCTTTCTTTATACATACATACTAGTTACGAGTATACTATCTCTTTATCAACCAGTCTATATTAGCAGCAGACACAGTACAGTGCGGTAGTTCACGGCTGTGGCTACCTCTGTGTCGGCACTCGGCAGCCCGTCCATAATTGTATATACCACCTAACCGTGGTTTTTTTTTCTTTCTTTATACATACATACTAGTTACGAGTATACTATCTCTTTATCAACCAGTCTATATATTAGCAGCAGACACAGTACAGTGCGGTAGTTCACGGCTGTGGCTACCTCTGTGTCGGCACTCGGCAGCCCGTCCATAATTGTATATACCACCTAACCGTGGTTTTTTTTTCTTTCTTTATACATACATACTAGTTACGAGTATACTATCTCTTTATCAACCAGTCTATATATTAGCAGCAGACACAGTACAGTGCGGTAGTTCACGGCTGTGGCTACCTCTGTGTCGGCACTCGGCAGCCCGTCCATAATTGTATATACCACCTAACCGTGGTTTTTTTTTCTTTCTTTATACATACATACTAGTTACGAGTATACTATCTCTTTATCAACCAGTCTATATTAGCAGCAGACACAGTACAGTGCGGTAGTTCACGGCTGTGGCTACCTCTGTGTCGGCACTCGGCAGCCCGTCCATAATTGTATATACCACCTAACCGTGGTTTTTTTTTCTTTCTTTATACATACATACTAGTTACGAGTATACTATCTCTTTATCAACCAGTCTATATATTAGCAGCAGACACAGTACAGTGCGGTAGTTCACGGCTGTGGCTACCTCTGTGTCGGCACTCGGCAGCCCGTCCATAATTGTATATACCACCTAACCGTGGTTTTTTTTTCTTTCTTTATAGTCATACTAGTTACGAGTATACTATCTCTTTATCAACCAGTCTATATTAGCAGCAGACACAGTACAGTGCGGTAGTTCACGGCTGTGGCTACCTCTGTGTCGGCACTCGGCAGCCCGTCCATAATTGTATATACCACCTAACCGTGGTTTTTTTTTCTTTCTTTATACATACATACTAGTTACGAGTATACTATCTCTTTATCAACCAGTCTATATTAGCAGCAGACACAGTACAGTGCGGTAGTTCACGGCTGTGGCTACCTCTGTGTCGGCACTCGGCAGCCCGTCCATAATTGTATATACCACCTAACCGTGGTTTTTTTTTCTTTCTTTATACATACATACTAGTTACGAGTATACTATCTCTTTATCAACCAGTCTATATATTAGCAGCAGACACAGTACAGTGCGGTAGTTCACGGCTGTGGCTACCTCTGTGTCGGCACTCGGCAGCCCGTCCATAATTGTATATACCACCTAACCGTGGTTTTTTTTTCTTTCTTTATACATACATACTAGTTACGAGTATACTGTCTCTTTATCAACCAGTCTATATATTAGCAGCAGACACAGTACAGTGCGGTAGTTCACGGCTGTGGCTACCTCTGTGTCGGCACTCGGCAGCCCGTCCATAATTGTATATACCACCTAACCGTGGTTTTTTTTTCTTTCTTTATACATACATACTAGTTACGAGTATACTATCTCTTTATCAACCAGTCTATATTAGCAGCAGACACAGTACAGTGCGGTAGTTCACGGCTGTGGCTACCTCTGTGTCGGCACTCGGCAGCCCGTCCATAATTGTATATACCACCTAACCGTTTTTTTTTTTTCTTTCTTTATACATACATACTAGTTACGAGTATACTATCTCTTTATCAACCAGTCTATATATTAGCAGCAGACACAGTACAGTGCGGTAGTTCACGGCTGTGGCTACCTCTGTGTCGGCACTCGGCAGCCCGTCCATAATTGTATATACCACCTAACCGTGGTTTTTTTTTCTTTCTTTATAGTCATACTAGTTACGAGTATACTATCTCTTTATCAACCAGTCTATATTAGCAGCAGACACAGTACAGTGCGGTAGTTCACGGCTGTGGCTACCTCTGTGTCGGCACTCGGCAGCCCGTCCATAATTGTATATACCACCTAACCGTGGTTTTTTTTTCTTTCTTTATACATACATACTAGTTACGAGTATACTATCTCTTTATCAACCAGTCTATATTAGCAGCAGACACAGTACAGTGCGGTAGTTCACGGCTGTGGCTACCTCTGTGTCGGCACTCGGCAGCCCGTCCATAATTGTATATACCACCTAACCGTGTTTTTTTTTTCTTTCTTTATACATACATACTAGTTACGAGTATACTATCTCTTTATCAACCAGTCTATATATTAGCAGCAGACACAGTACAGTGCGGTAGTTCACGGCTGTGGCTACCTCTGTGTCGGCACTCGGCAGCCCGTCCATAATTGTATATACCACCTAACCGTGGTTTTTTTTTCTTCTTTATACATACATACTACTACGACATCTCTTTATCAACCAGTCTATATTAGCAGCAGACACAGTACAGTACGGTAGTTCACGGCTGTGGCTACCTCTGTGTCTGCACTCGGCAGGCAGTCCGTCCATAATTGTATACCACCTAACCGTGGTTTTTTTTTCTTTCTTCTTTATACATACATAGTTACATAGACATCTCTTTATCAACCAGTCTATATTAGCAGCAGACACAGTACAGTACGGTAGTTCACGGCTGTGGCTACCTCTGTGTCTGCACTCGGCAGGCAGTCCGTCCATAATTGTATACCACCTAACCGTGGTTTTTTTTCTTTCTTCTTTATACATACATAGTTACATAGACATCTCTTTATCAACCAGTCTATATTAGCAGCAGACACAGTACAGTACGGTAGTTCACGGCTGTGGCTACCTCTGTGTCTGCACTCGGCAGGCAGTCCGTCCATAATTGTATACCACCTAACCGTGGTTTTTTTTTCTTTCTTCTTTATACATACATAGTTACATAGACATCTCTTTATCAACCAGTCTATATTAGCAGCAGACACAGTACAGTACGGTAGTTCACGGCTGTGGCTACCTCTGTGTCTGCACTCGGCAGGCAGTCCGTCCATAATTGTATACCACCTAACCGTGGTTTTTTTTTCTTTCTTCTTTATACATACATAGTTACATAGACATCTCTTTATCAACCAGTCTATATTAGCAGCAGACACAGTACAGTACGGTAGTTCACGGCTGTGGCTACCTCTGTGTCTGCACTCGGCAGGCAGTCCGTCCATAATTGTATACCACCTAACCGTGGTTTTTTTTTCTTTCTTCTTTATACATACATAGTTACATAGACATCTCTTTATCAACCAGTCTATATTAGCAGCAGACACAGTACAGTACGGTAGTTCACGGCTGTGGCTACCTCTGTGTCTGCACTCGGCAGGCAGTCCGTCCATAATTGTATACCACCTAACCGTGGTTTTTTTTTCTTTCTTCTTTATACATACATAGTTACATAGACATCTCTTTATCAACCAGTCTATATTAGCAGCAGACACAGTACAGTACGGTAGTTCACGGCTGTGGCTACCTCTGTGTCTGCACTCGGCAGGCAGTCCATAATTGTATACTAGTATCCATCTCCATTGTTTACCTGAGGTGCCTTTTAGTTGTGCCTATTAAAATATGGAGAACAAAAATGTTGAGGTTCCAAAATTAGGGAAAGATCAAGATCCACTTCCACCTCGTGCTGAAGCTGCTGCCACTAGTCATGGCCGAGACGATGAAATGCCAGCAACGTCGTCTGCCAAGGCCGATGCCCAATGTCATAGTACAGAGCATGTCAAATCCAAAACACCAAATATCAGAAAAAAAAGGACTCCAAAACCTAAAATAAAATTGTCGGAGGAGAAGCGTAAACTTGCCAATATGCCATTTACGACACGGAGTGGCAAGGAACGGCTGAGGCCCTGGCCTATGTTCATGGCTAGTGGTTCAGCTTCACATGAGGATGGAAGCACTCAGCCTCTCGCTAGAAAAATGAAAAGACTCAAGCTGGCAAAAGCAGCACAGCAAAGAACTGTGCATTCTTCGAAATCCCAAATCCACAAGGAGAGTCCAATTGTGTCGGTTGCGATGCCTGACCTTCCCAACACTGGACGTGAAGAGCATGCGCCTTCCACCATTTGCACGCCCCCTGCAAGTGCTGGAAGGAGCACCCGCAGTCCAGTTCCTGATAGTCAGATTGAAGATGTCAGTGTTGAAGTACACCAGGATGAGGAGGATATGGGTGTTGCTGGCGCTGGGGAGGAAATTGACCAGGAGGATTCTGATGGTGAGGTGGTTTGTTTAAGTCAGGCACCCGGGGAGACACCTGTTGTCCGTGGGAGGAATATGGCCGTTGACATGCCAGGTGAAAATACCAAAAAAATCAGCTCTTCGGTGTGGAGGTATTTCACCAGAAATGCGGACAACAGGTGTCAAGCCGTGTGTTCCCTTTGTCAAGCTGTAATAAGTAGGGGTAAGGACGTTAACCACCTCGGAACATCCTCCCTTATACGTCACCTGCAGCGCATTCATAATAAGTCAGTGACAAGTTCAAAAACTTTGGGTGACAGCGGAAGCAGTCCACTGACCAGTAAATCCCTTCCTCTTGTAACCAAGCTCACGCAAACCACCCCACCAACTCCCTCAGTGTCAATTTCCTCCTTCCCCAGGAATGCCAATAGTCCTGCAGGCCATGTCACTGGCAATTCTGACGATTCCTCTCCTGCCTGGGATTCCTCCGATGCATCCTTGCGTGTAACGCCTACTGCTGCTGGCGCTGCTGTTGTTGCTGCTGGGAGTCGATGGTCATCCCAGAGGGGAAGTCGTAAGCCCACTTGTACTACTTCCAGTAAGCAATTGACTGTTCAACAGTCCTTTGCGAGGAAGATGAAATATCACAGCAGTCATCCTGCTGCAAAGCGGATAACTGAGGCCTTGACAACTATGTTGGTGTTAGACGTGCGTCCGGTATCCGCCGTTAGTTCACAGGGAACTAGACAATTTATTGAGGCAGTGTGCCCCCGTTACCAAATACCATCTAGGTTCCACTTCTCTAGGCAGGCGATACCGAGAATGTACACGGACGTCAGAAAAAGACTCACCAGTGTCCTAAAAAATGCAGTTGTACCCAATGTCCACTTAACCACGGACATGTGGACAAGTGGAACAGGGCAGGGTCAGGACTATATGACTGTGACAGCCCACTGGGTAGATGTATGGACTCCCGCCGGAAGAACAGCAGCGGCGGCACCAGTAGCAGCATCTCGCAAACGCCAACTCTTTCCTAGGCAGGCTACGCTTTGTATCACCGCTTTCCAGAATACGCACACAGCTGAAAACCTCTTACGGCAACTGAGGAAGATCATCGCGGAATGGCTTACCCCAATTGGACTCTCCTGTGGATTTGTGGCATCGGACAACGCCAGCAATATTGTGTGTGCATTAAATATGGGCAAATTCCAGCACGTCCCATGTTTTGCACATACCTTTGGTGGTGCAGAATTTTTTAAAAAACGACAGGGGCGTGCAAGAGATGCTGTCGGTGGCCAGAAGAATTGCGGGACACTTTCGGCGTACAGGCACCACGTACAGAAGACTGGAGCACCACCAAAAACTACTGAACCTGCCCTGCCATCATCTGAAGCAAGAAGTGGTAACGAGGTGGAATTCAACCCTCTATATGCTTCAGAGGTTGGAGGAGCAGCAAAAGGCCATTCAAGCCTATACAATTGAGCACGATATAGTAGGTGGAATGCACCTGTCTCAGGCGCAGTGGAGAATGATTTCAACGTTGTGCAAGGTTCTGATGCCCTTTGAACTTGCCACACGTGAAGTCAGTTCAGACACTGCCAGCCTGAGTCAGGTCATTCCCCTCATCAGGCTTTTGCAGAAGAAGCTGGAGACATTGAAGGAGGAGCTAACACGGAGCGATTCCGCTAGGCATGTGGGACTTGTGGATGGAGCCCTTAATTCGCTTAACAAGGATTCACGGGTGGTCAATCTGTTGAAATCAGAGCACTACATTTTGGCCACCGTGCTCGATCCTAGATTTAAAGCCTACCTTGGATCTCTCTTTCCGGCAGACACAAGTCTGCTGGGGTTGAAAGACCTGCTGGTGACAAAATTGTCAAGTCAAGCGGAACGCGACCTGTCAACATCTCCTCCTTCACATTCTCCCGCAACTGGGGGTGCGAGGAAAAGGCTCAGAATTCCGAGCCCACCCGCTGGCGGTGATGCAGGGCAGTCTGGAGCGACTGCTGATGCTGACATCTGGTCCGGACTGAAGGACCTGACAACGATTACGGACATGTCGTCTACTGTCACTGCATATGATTCTCTCAACATTGATAGAATGGTGGAGGATTATATGAGTGACCGCATCCAAGTAGGCACGTCACACAGTCCGTACTTATACTGGCAGGAAAAAGAGGCAATTTGGAGGCCCTTGCACAAACTGGCTTTATTCTACCTAAGTTGCCCTCCCACAAGTGTGTACTCCGAAAGAGTGTTTAGTGCCGCCGCTCACCTTGTCAGCAATCGGCGTACGAGGTTACATCCAGAAAATGTGGAGAAGATGATGTTCATTAAAATGAATTATAATCAATTCCTCCGCGGAGACATTGACCAGCAGCAATTGCCTCCACAAAGTACACAGGGAGCTGAGATGGTGGATTCCAGTGGGGACGAATTGATAATCTGTGAGGAGGGGGATGTACACGGTGATATATCGGAGGGTGATGATGAGGTGGACATCTTGCCTCTGTAGAGCCAGTTTGTGCAAGGAGAGATTAATTGCTTCTTTTTTGGGGGGGGTCCAACCCAACCCGTCATATCAGTCACAGTCGTGTGGCAGACCCTGTCACTGAAATGATGGGTTGGTTAAAGTGTGCATGTCCTGTTTTGTTTATACAACATAAGGGTGGGTGGGAGGGCCCAAGGACAATTCCATCTTGCACCTCTTTTTTCTTTTCTTTTTCTTTGCATCATGTGCTGATTGGGGAGGGTTTTTTGGAAGGGACATCCTGCGTGACACTGCAGTGCCACTCCTAAATGGGCCCGGTGTTTGTGTCGGCCACTAGGGTCGCTAATCTTACTCACACAGTCAGCTACCTCATTGCGCCTCTTTTTTTCTTTGCGTCATGTGCTGTTTGGGGAGGGTTTTTTGGAAGGGACATCCTGCGTGACACTGCAGTGCCACTCCTAGATGGGCCCGGTGTTTGTGTCGGCCACTAGGGTCGCTAATCTTACTCACACAGCTACCTCATTGCGCCTCTTTTTTTCTTTGCGTCATGTGCTGTTTGGGGAGGGTTTTTTGGAAGGGACATCCTGCGTGACACTGCAGTGCCACTCCTAGATGGGCCCGGTGTTTGTGTCGGCCACTAGGGTCGCTAATCTTACTCACACAGCTACCTCATTGCGCCTCTTTTTTTCTTTGCGTCATGTGCTGTTTGGGGAGGGTTTTTTGGAAGGGCCATCCTGCGTGACACTGCAGTGCCACTCCTAGATGGGCCCGGTGTTTGTGTCGGCCACTAGGGTCGCTAATCTTACTCACACAGCTACCTCATTGCGCCTCTTTTTTTCTTTGCGTCATGTGCTGTTTGGGGAGGGTTTTTTGGAAGGGACATCCTGCGTGACACTGCAGTGCCACTCCTAGATGGGCCCGGTGTTTGTGCCGGCCACTAGGGTCGCTTATCTTACTCACACAGCGACCTCGGTGCAAATTTTAGGACTAAAAATAATATTGTGAGGTGTGAGGTATTCAGAATAGACTGAAAATGAGTGTAAATTATGGTTTTTGAGGTTAATAATACTTTGGGATCAAAATGACCCCCAAATTCTATGATTTAAGCTGTTTTTTAGTGTTTTTTGAAAAAAACACCCGAATCCAAAACACACCCGAATCCGACAAAAAAAATTCGGTGAGGTTTTGCCAAAACGCGTTCGAACCCAAAACACGGCCGCGGAACCGAACCCAAAACCAAAACGCAAAACCCGAAAAATTTCAGGCGCTCATCTCTAGTGATGTGATGTGATTACGTCATGCTGCTCGCACGCGCACCCGCCACATGCCCTCCTCTCTCCTTCTATGCTATGCCAGCGCCAGCCACTGATGAGTATCAACATGCAGCCAGCGTTCCTCTTAGGAAGACAAATTCAATACTGGCAGGCGGTCGGCAGCAACATTGACACGTCACTCATATTTCCAGCAGCAGCACTGTCAGTGAGTGGCTGACTTGTAAGTAAGCTGCTGCAGTTTGCAAGGGAAAGTGAGAGGGAGCCAGACCAAGCTGAGGAGGAGCAGTGTAATTGCAGTGAGTGCCATCAGGGGTGTTTGTTTGGTGCACACCACAACATCTGACACAATGTATCTGCTTTATTAGGATTGGTACAAGGGTGGATATTTTATATTGGGTTGACCGTCAATAGATGGTGCTAGACACACCCCTCCGATGGTGCACCCCCTAATAAAATGTGCTGCGCACGCCTATGTATGTACCCATTCTATATAGCAAGAGTAGGTTAACCTTGGGTTATTGTTGGCCAATAAATGCATTTTGAAACAGCCATTTCTTCCATCGTCCTCCATGGCGACTCATTTATTTATATATTCAAGTCCCTCATCTCTAATAATAGTGTAGAATAATGAGCTATCTAGGTGCCGTGCTCATTTTTCTTCATGCTGAAATGATAACTTGCATAATAAAAAGCCAGGTAACTTCAGCTAAAATAAGTGTCACAGGAACTGGGGAAGGAAGGGGGTGAGAGAAGGTTAAAGAAGACAAAATGGAGACAATAACAGAGAACTGAATGTATAAGAGAAGATATAAACCTTATAGACGCTCTCACGTTCCTACATTTTTTGTATGAGCATCAGACTTCATAAAGAAATGAAAGCCAGTTATAGCGTGTTCTTAACCATTATTGAGTTTTCTTAACTGGCCATCTCCAAGGGTAACATGATGGAAAAACTGGAACCTTATTAATGGGAACAGATGGAAAACACTGTAGGGTAAATTGACTAAGGTGGGAGTTTTTTAGAACTGGTGATGTTTCCCATAAGAACCAATCAAATTATATTTATTGTCCTCTAAAAGCAGATGGATAAATGTTAAGTGGAATCTGATTGGTTGCTATGTTCTAAAAAAACCTCCCACCTTAGTAAATAAACCCCTATGTTGCCTAATTGGTACTGTGGACTTAACCATGATACTATTATAATTGTCGGTGGCAAAAATACTGGCGGCATAGATATTACTAAGTATCACTGCATTTTGCAGTCATACTTATTAATATGTCACCAGTTTTTAACATCACTAACCTGTCCGGCGTAGTCCAGCAGTGTCTTCCTCCTCTGTGGTATCCTCAGCTGTGTTGGAGGCATTCTCACACATTTTACTGACACGGTTTACTGACTAACATGCATCCATGGTGGTTGTCTGTGCTTGCACATAGTGCTTCGACTTGGCGAGTACTCAACAAAGCCTAGAAGGTTTCGATAAATCCAAAAAGGCTTTACTAGAACCCCACTGCCTGCAATGGAAACTGTACCAGTAAAAGCATCTATAGATGGAGTAAGAGTTTCATCATAGCCAGCAATAAGCTAATCTTACAGCTGTTTGCTATATATTGAACTGATGTTGTAAGCCCTTAGGGCTAGCTGCATCATCGCTTGGAAAGTGATAAAATGGAGAGTGAAAAAGTACCAGTCAATCAGCTCCTGACTGCCATCTTTCAAACACAGCCTGTGACATGGCAGTTATGAGCTGATTGGCTGGCACTTTTTCAATCTCCATTAATCACTTTCCAAGATATGATGCATTTAGCCCTTTATCATCAGAAACAAGTGCTAAAGGGGTTATATCTTATTCTCAAATGAAGCCTTTATCTTAAAAATCATTACAGGGTAATGAAGGTACAGTAGCTTAAGTAAAATATACTTCCAGATCCAGATGCCAGAAGCAGCTTGTGAACTGCCTAGGAGAGATACTTTCATCAAGGATTGACTTAGCTGTATACTGAATGGGGTTTGGGCTGGGAGACCGGCGGTCAGCATACCGAACCTGGAATCCCAGCAGCAGAATGCCGGCTGGAGGGTGCAACAAAGCCCCTTGCAGGCTCGGCGACTCACTGTACTCGCCACAGGTTCTGTTCCCACTCTATGGGTGTCGTGGACACCCACAAATGGGAATAATCCCTATTAGTCAGCATGCCGACTGTCGGGCGTTTGATCGAATGGGATCACAAGCTCCGGTCACATGACCGCATCCCACTGAATGCAGCACTTGTTTGGATGTCATCATTGGTTTCTGCCCATCCATAGCTGTTTGAGGATTGCTGTGTTCATGTATAGAGTGTTTTCCAAAAGTGGACAAATACAGATGATCTAGAGCAGTGGTTCTCAAACTCGGTCCTCAGGACCCCACACAGTGCATGTTTTGCAGGTAACCCAGCAGGTGCACAGGTGTATTAATTACTCACTGACACATTTTAAAAGGTCCACAGGTGGAGCTAATTATTTCACTTGTGATTCTGTGAGGAGACCTGCAAAACATGCACTGTGTGGGGTCCTGAGGACCGAGTTTGAGAACCTGTGATCTAGAGTAGAGTCATACGCATTTCAATCACAACTGCACTAATTACTGAAGAGAGGTGACCTGTAACTAGTGATGAGCGGGTTCGGTTCCTCGGAAACCGAACCCCCCCCGAACTTCACCCATTTTACACGGGTCCGAGGCATACTCGGATTCTCCCGTATGGCTCGGTTAACCCGAGTGCGCCCGAACGTCATCATCCCGCTGTCGGATTCTCGCGAGATTCGGATTCTATATAAGGAGCCGCGCGTCGCCGCCATTTTCACTTGTGCATTGGAAATGTTAGGGAGAGGACGTGGCTGGCGTCCTCTCCGTTTATTAATGTTGCTGCAAATATTTGTGCTTATTGCTTAATTGTGGGGACTGGGGACCAGCAGTATTATATAGGAGGAGTACAGTGCAGAGTTTTGCTGACCAGTGACCACCAGTATTATACGTTGTCTGCCTGAAAAACGCTCCATATCTATGCTCAGTGTGCTGCATATATCTGTGCTCACACTGCTTTATTGTGGGTACTGGGGACCAGCAGTATTATATAGGAGGAGTACAGTGCAGAGTTTTGCTGATCAGTGACCACCAGTTTTATCCGTTCTCTGCCTGAAAAACGCTCCATATCTGTGCTCAGTGTGCTGCATATATCTGTGCTCACACTGCTTTATTGTGGGGACTGGGGACCAGCAGTATTATATAGGAGTACAGTGCAGAGTTTTGCTGACCAGTGACCACCAGTATTATACGTTCTCTGCCTGAAAAACGCTCCATATCTGTGCTCAGTGTGCTGCATATATCTGTGCTCACACTGCTTTATTGTGGGGACTGGGGACCAGCAGTATTATATAGGAGGAGTACAGTGCAGAGTTTTGCTGACAGTGACCACCAGTATATATAGCAGTACGGTACGGAAGGCCACTGCTCTACCTACCTCTGTGTCGTCAAGTATACTATCCATCTAGATTCTATACCTGTGGTGCATTTTAGTTTTGCAGTTTGCTGACAGTGACCACCAGTATATATAGCAGTACGGTATGGAAGGCCACTGCTCTACCTACCTCTGTGTCGTCAAGTATACTATACATCTAGATTCTATACCTGTGGTGCATTTTAGTTTTGCAGTTTGCTGACAGTGACCACCAGTATATATAGCAGTACAGTACGGAAGGCCACTGCTCTACCTACCTCTGTGTCGTCAAGTATACTATCCATCTAGATTCTATACCTGTGGTGCATTTTAGTTTTGCAGTTTGCTGACAGTGACCACCAGTATATATAGCAGTACGGTACGGAAGGCCACTGCTCTACCTACCTCTGTGTCGTCAAGTATACTATCCATCTAGATTCTATACCTGTGGTGCATTTTAGTTTTGCAGTTTGCTGACAGTGACCACCAGTATATATAGCAGTACGGTACGGAAGGCCACTGCTCTACCTACCTCTGTGTCGTCAAGTATACTATCCATCTAGATTCTATACCTGTGGTGCATTTTAGTTTTGCAGTTTGCTGACAGTGACCACCAGTATATATAGCAGTACGGTACGGAAGGCCACTGCTCTACCTACCTCTGTGTCGTCAAGTATACTATACATCTAGATTCTATACCTGTGGTGCATTTTAGTTTTGCAGTTTGCTGACAGTGACCACCAGTATATATAGCAGTACGGTACGGAAGGCCACTGCTCTACCTACCTCTGTGTCGTCAAGTATACTATCCATCTAGATTCTATACCTGTGGTGCATTTTAGTTTTGCAGTTTGCTGACAGTGACCACCAGTATATATAGCAGTACGGTACGGAAGGCCACTGCTCTACCTACCTCTGTGTCATCAAGTATACTATCCATCTAGATTCTATACCTGTGGTGCATTTTAGTTTTGCAGTTTGCTGACAGTGACCACCAGTATATATAGCAGTACGGTACGGAAGGCCACTGCTCTACCTACCTCTGTGTCGTCAAGTATACTATACATCTAGATTCTATACCTGTGGTGCATTTTAGTTTTGCAGTTTGCTGACAGTGACCACCAGTATATATAGCAGTACGGTACGGAAGGCCACTGCTCTACCTACCTCTGTGTCGTCAAGTATACTATACATCTAGATTCTATACCTGTGGTGCATTTTAGTTTTGCAGTTTGCTGACAGTGACCACCAGTATATATAGCAGTACGGTACGGAAGGCCACTGCTCTACCTACCTCTGTGTCGTCAAGTATACTATCCATCTAGATTCTATACCTGTGGTGCATTTTAGTTTTGCAGTTTGCTGACAGTGACCACCAGTATATATAGCAGTACGGTACGGAAGGCCACTGCTCTACCTACCTCTGTGTCGTCAAGTATACTATCCATCCATACCTGTGGTGCATTTCAGTTGTGCGCAGTATATATAGTAGTAGGCCATTGCAATTGATACTGGCATATAATTCCACACATTAAAAAAATGGAGAACAAAAATGTGGAGGTTAAAATAGGGAAAGATCAAGATCCACTTCCACCTCGTGCTGAAGCTGCTGCCACTAGTCATGGCCGAGACGATAAAATGCCATCAACCTCGTCTGCCAAGGCCGATGCCTAATGTCATAGTAGAGAGCATGTAAAATCCAAAAAACAAAAGTTCAGTAAAATGACCCAAAAATCAAAATTGAAAGCGTCTGATGAGAAGCGTAAACTTGCCAATATGCCATTTACGGCACAGAGTGGCAAGGAACGGCAGAGGCCCTGGCCTATGTTCATGGCTAGTGGTTCAGCTTCACATGAGGATGGAAGCACTCATCCTCTCGCTAGAAAACTGCAGTGCCACTCCTAGATGGGCCAGGTGTTTGTGTCGGCCACTTGGGTCGCTTAGCTTAGTCACACAGCTACCTCATTGCGCCTCTTTTTTTCTCTGCATCATGTGCTGTTTGGGGACTATTTTTTTGAAGTGCCATCCTGTCTGACACTGCAGTGCCACTCCTAGATGGGCCAGGTGTTTGTGTCGGCCACTTGTGTCGCTTAGCTTAGTCACACAGCGACCTTGGTGCGCCTCTTTTTTCCTTTGCATCATGTGCTGTTTGGGGACAATTTTTTTGAAATGCCATCCTGTCTGACACTGCAGTGCCACTCCTAGATGGGCCAGGTGTTTGTGTTGGCCACTTGTGTCGCTTAGCTTAGTCACACAGCGACCTTGGTGCGCCTCTTTTTTTCTTTGCATCATGTGCTGTTTGGGGACTATTTTTTTGAAGTGCCATCCTGCCTGACGCTGCAGTGCCACTCCTAGATGGGCCAGGTGTTTGTGTCAGCCACTTGTGTCGCTTAAGTTAGCCATCCAGCGACCTTGGTGCAAATTTTAGGACTAAAAATAATATTGTGAGGTGTGAGGTGTTCAGAATAGAATGAAAATGAGTGTAAATTATGGTTATTGAGGTTAATAATACTATGGGATCAAAATGACCCCCAAATTCTATGATTTAAGCTGTTTTTGAGGGGTTTTTTTTTTTTTAAAACACCCGAATCCAAAACACACCCGAATCCGACAAAAAATTTTCAGGGAGGTTTTGGCAAAACGCGTCCGAATCCAAAACACGGCCGCGGAACCGAATCCAAAACCAAAACACAAAACCCGAAAAATTTCCGGTGCACATCTCTACCTGTAACAGAAGCTTCTCACACCGGCAGTGCTCAGTGAGGGTGTAGATGCAGCTGCGGGCTATGTAGAGTTGGACAAATGCAGAAATGTTTATTCCGGTATATAGGGTGGTGCAAGTCTGCACTGATGACAGTGGCTAGTAACAAGCCAAGCATACATAAAGGGGGGCAGGTGCACCGCATTGAATAGAGATATGTGCAGACCCCTGTGTTTGGTTTTGGTTCCAAATCATAAGTGTTTTGGTTTTGGATCTGGATTTCTTTAAACATAGATTTAAAAAAATCTTGGACCTGTTTTTGTTTCTGTAGTACAACATTTATTTCCAGTTAATTTTGACAAATTTTGGCACCTGGAACCACAAGGGAGGGGCTTACGGGCAATCCAAAACACACGTGGTCCGTTTTTGAGATGCGACCTTGCAGGTAGACCCGAGCTGGGACTCGGTTCTACTCGAAACCCTCAAGCAACCCCAGCCAGGACTCGGTTGGACTCGAAAATGAAAGAAGAGTGTTTTTTTAGCATAATGTTTCTTTAACTTAACCTATCTGACATATATAATTCATATTTCTATAAAAACCTTTTGGAGCATCACATTATGCCAGTTATTTGAAATGAATTAACAGCATGGGGGAAGGACGACACATATTTGGTACACAAAGCAGTTTTCCTGTTAGACTCCTTATTAGAGAGCACTGCAGTCAGCCACTTTTAAACACTGTGTAGCTTAGGATAAGTGTCCTTTTAAGTTAGAGTTGACTGAAGTATAATTTGCACCCCTTTTTATTTTTAATCTTTCTTCTGCTCACATTGCTGTACTTTCTTCTTCTTTACCTTCCAGCATTGCAGCTTCCAAAGAAGTTGGAGCTTCTGCGCGATCTGCTCCCAAGCTGATGTCACCCTCCGATTTCCTGGACAAGTTGATGGGGAAGATCTCAGGATATGATGCAAGAATCCGGCCCAACTTCAAAGGTGATGACAATTTTGTTGTTTTTTTTGCAACAGTACTTATAATATTGTTGAAATGCCCAATCTGTCTTTCTGACTGTTTGTTAATAGTTGCAACATGCAAAAATCATGCAGAAAGAATCAGACATGCCAAATAGACAATGAGGAAACCAGCCTAGGTAGGGAACAATGCAGGATAATACAATCACTGGTGTACCCAGAAGGCCCTTTCACTGTCCTATATCTCTAACATTGTCCTATACCTCTATCCAGGGGCGGAAGTCCCAGAAGCAATGAAGACACCTGCCTCCGGGCTCCAAGTCCTAAGGGGGCATGTACAGCAGCACCGTGTGGTTCACAGCGGGATCCAAGTGTGACCGCTGCTCTTGCAACGTAGCACTGCGGTGCACTGTACCAGGTTCTGTACCAGGAACCCTGCTAACACCCAGTGTCGGACTGGGGCATGATGGGCCCACCGGGGAAATGCAGTGATAGGGGCCCATACTTAGGGGTGTGGCCATCCTACAAAGGGGGTGTGACCAGCCTCCACAGAGGCTTGAAATACACAATAGTCTAGTGCAGTGTAATGCAACATATCTACCATGTATAATACAAGTGCACAGTCTTGAACCTGATCCCTAGAGGAAAGATTGGGCCCTCAGGCCGTGGGGCCTACCGATGGTTTCCCTGGCACCCCTGTGGGCTAGTCCGACCCTGCTAACACCTGCAATAGGTGACAGGATGGCTCCCGTCTGGTACCGCTCAGCATGCATTGCAGCAAACGACAGTGCACCCGCAGTTGCTGCTGGACTGTGAGATGGGACCCACTGGTGAATGCTGATTCTGCATGCTTTAGACTGCTGAATCTCATAAGTCTGACACTTACCCACCGGCTGTTGTCATACAGCGTAGCTGGAGCATTGCTAATTCACTGCGGACTCTGGTCCCAGTAGATTGGCTGAGAGCGCTATCTAAACATGTGTCCTCACACATCTTTGTCCAGGATGCGATCGCATTGCGGGCTCCTAATCACGGTATGGCGTTGTGCAGCAGGAGCGTGTGTAATCCACTACAGGATTGTGCTCAATGCAGCAGCAGGGAAGTGACACTACCACTGCCCGATTACACAGGGGGGGCGGTGGCACTCAAGAGATATGGGCAGCAGGGAGCTGTGTGCCCACAGACAGTCCTAGTACACAGTTTCAGTCGGTGTGATCGCGGGAGTACGTACTATGGAGCACACATTGACAGGCTGAAGGAGGCATGGTCAAATCTTGGAGGTGTGACAATGCCTTCTTCCCCTCAAATGTTTTAAAAAATACTATGCGTGGCATACCAGGGGCATCCCCCCCGCCACATAGGGGGTGCCGCAAGCTGAAAAGGGGAATGCATAGCTGCCTCAGCAACTGACCCGGGCCCTTATCATGTTCCTCCAACTCGGCCTGTGTATGTAGTACCCCTCCCCCCCCTTCTCAGCACCCTTGCCCATAGCAGCTGATCATCTTCTAGCTCGCATTTCATAGACTGTGTACCCTCATGTATGTGTGTCTGCTGTACTGTGACCCTTATATCTTTATGTGCTGTACAGTGTCCCCTCATGTACGTGTGTGTGA
The DNA here is from genome assembly GCF_028390025.1 of Pseudophryne corroboree. Classification (NCBI taxonomy): domain Eukaryota; kingdom Metazoa; phylum Chordata; class Amphibia; order Anura; family Myobatrachidae; genus Pseudophryne; species Pseudophryne corroboree. Next base: position 700,493,679 of record NC_086449.1, on the reverse strand, counting down.
TGTACTGTGTCCCCTCATGTATGTGTGTGTGATGTACTGTGACCCCTCATGTACGTGTGTGTGATGTACTGTGTCCCCTCATGTATGTGTGTGTGCTGTACTGTGACCCCTCATGTATGTGTGTGTGTGCTGTACAGTGTCCCCTCATGTATGTGTGTGTGATGTACTGTGTCCCCTCATGTACGTGTGTGTGCTGTACTGTGACCCCTCATGTATGTGTGTGTGTGTGTGTGTGTGTGTGTGTGTGCTGTACAGTGTCCCCTCATGTACGTGTGTGTGCTGTACTGTGTCCCCTCATGTATGTGTGTCTGCTGTACTGTGACACTTATGTCTTTATGTGCTGTACAGTGTCCCCTCATGTACGTGTGTGTGCTGTACTGTGACCCTTATGTCTTTATGTGCTGTACAGTGTCCCCTCATGTACGTGTGTGTGCTGTACAGTGTCCCCTCATGTATGTGTGTGTGATGTACTGTGTCCCCTCATGTACGTGTGTGTGCTGTACTGTGACCCCTCATGTATGTGTGTGTGCTGTACAGTGTCCCCTCATGTATGTGTGTGTGATGTACTGTGTCCCCTCATGTACGTGTGTGTGCTGTACAGTGTCCCCTCATGTACGTGTGTGTGCTGTACAGTGTCCCCTCATGTACGTGTGTGTGCTGTACTGTGACCCCTCATGTATGTGTGTGTGTGCTGTACAGTGTCCCCTCATGTATGTGTGTGTGCTGTACAGTGTCCCCTCATGTACGTGTGTGTGCTGTACTGTGACCCCTCATGTATGTGTGTGTGTGTGCTGTACAGTGTCCCCTCATGTACGTGTGTGTGCTGTACTGTGTCCCCTCATGTATGTGTGTGTGTGCTGTACTGTGTCCCCTCATGTACGTGTGTGTGCTGTACAGTGTCCCCTCATGTACGTGTGTGTGCTGTACTGTAACATTATGGGGAAGATGCAACGAACCTTTGAGAGAGATAAAATGGGGAAGTTGACTATAGCAAACACTCATTGCATAGTCTGTGCTAGATAAATAAGTTATTAGCTGATTGGTTGCTTCGGGAGGGTGTGATACCATTTACTGGCGCTCGGGATGCCGGCAGCCATATGACCAACAGTGGCATCGTGATGGAGAAGATCCCGACAGGGGTGAGGGAAGTATACCCTCCAACTCTCCTAACCGTAACCCCCCCTCCCTGCAGTCTGACCCTAACCCACCCATATCCTACCCCACCCGTTGCCTAACCCTAACCGGGGGTGCCTAAATCTAACCCCCTGTTCCCTCAGCCTAAATTTAACCCTCACTCCCCCACAGCCTAATCCTAACCCTCCCTGGAAATTCCCAAACCTAACCCCTCCTTTCCCGCAGCCTAACCCTAACCCCTCCCTTCCCTGCAACCTAACCCCTCCCTTCCCTGCAGCCTAACCCTAACCCCCCCCCTCCCCCCCCGGGACAGTTGGGGGGTACAGTTCGTACATAATAAATAGAACAGCATTAGTGTGACCAGCTTTAGCTAGGACTGGCCTTTTAGTTATATGCTTATTGGTTTCTCTTCTACTCACACTAGGGCCCGCAGTGAATGTCAGCTGCAACATCTTCATCAACAGCTTTGGCTCTATAGCGGAGACCACCATGGTGAGTACCATTTCCCTATTATACCAAGCGTTACAACAGATTGTCTGCAGATGTAGAACTGAACGGATTACATTGAATAACTAAAATAAACAACAATTAATTTTTTGGAGGGGGGTTTTAATTTTCTGCAATACGTGGTCACGATGCACACATTGTGGTATAATACAGTGATGGCAAAGTGTGGGCATTCCGACCATCCTAGTGACACTTTTTGGTCTTCACCAGCATTTGAATTCCCTTGTTTGACTGGCGAATATATTTATAGCAGCCAGTAATACTCATAGGTGGTTATTCCGAGTTGTTCGCTCGTTGCCGTTTTTCGCAACGGAGCGATTAGGTGGAAAATGCGTATGCGCATGGTACACAGCGTGCATGCGTTCAGTAATTTAACACAAAACTTTGGAGATTTGCACAAGCTCGAGTGACGTTTTTTCATCGCTCGAGTGATCGTAGTGTGATTGACAGGAAGTGGGTGTTTCTTGGCGGAAACTGGACGTTTTCAGGGAGTGTGCTAAAAAACGCAGGCGTGCCAGGTAAAAACGCAGGAGTGGCTGGAGAAACAGGGGAGTGGCTGGCCGAACGCAGGGCGTGTTTGTGACGTCAAACCAGGAACTAAACGGACTGAGGTGATTGCAATCTAGGAGTAGGTCTGGAGCTACTCAGAAACTGCAAGGAATTATTTAGTAGCAATCCTGCTAATCATTCGTTCGCTATTCTGCTAAACTAAGATACACTCCCAGAGGGCAGCGGCCTAGCATTTGCAATGCTGCTAAAAGCAGCTAGCGAGCGAACAACTCGGAATGACCACCATAGGGCCTAATACTGAATTAGAGGCATACTGGGCAGAATTTATACTGCAAAATATTGCATGTAACATATATCCTATTTTTGCTGTTATGCTGACACACACATGTCTCGCTACATGCATACAGCACTGTACCTGTATTTATAATTATTATTATTTCTTTAAATATGCTCACAAATTCACAATAGCTCAGTGACTTATAGGGCCGTATGTAATGACGCCTGAGTATGGCCGGCATCTCGCACGGCCGACAGACTTGGGTGTCATTACATACGGCCCATAATAAGAAAAATGTTGCCATTATAAGTCACTGTGCTATTGTGGTTGCCATAATTTAAATATCAGCCTAGTACGATCTGTTCTTTAACAAAGGGTGTTTATATTTTAGGCTATGAGCATATAATTGGTGTATTGATTTATACATTTATACATTTATATATACATATATTTATAATACATTTATACTGGCTGGTGTTTTATTGCATTTATGTTTTTATTATGTGGTCATTTCAAATAAATACTGAGTGACAGCGCTTTGTTTGAATTTCTAAGTCTTTTTTTTATATATGGGTTGAGTAATCCCTCTAATTTGAAAGCAGCAGACAATCAGGTGATTTGCATTGAGTATTAATTGGCGCCAGGTTTTTATGTTCTTTATCCAAATCTTTGATTCATGTAAGAATGGGCGTCCAGGGAGAACCTGACGGATTAAGAATGGGTTTTCAAAATTGAACAATATTTGTAATTATCTACAATTGAATTAATGCAGTGTTTCCCAAACTGGGGTGTCTCGGGGAACTTGCAGGGGTGCCCTGGGTTGGTGGTCTAAGACCAATTCAAATTATTTATGGTCAATTTAATAAGCAAAACCAGTGCTTGTGGCTTCCAATCATAAGATATTTGGACAAACAGAAGTGAATCCTGTCCCTCACCACACAACTAAACCTAAGGATGACATACAGTATAAATACAATTTACTTAATAAAATATTATATTCTGAATATTTTAATGAGTAACTTTTGGCCTAGGGGCACCGTGAAAAAATCACTGATAGTCTAGGGTGCCATGATTCAAAAAAGTTTCGGAACCCCTGAATTAATCACTTGATTGGAACAGTTATTTTCCAAACATTTCATTTATCCAAATTAGGTGGCATTATGTATGCAATTCCCGGTAATTGACCGGATCTAGTCCCTTTATCATATCTTAGCACCAGCCCCTTGCCTTGTCTCACAGATCATTTGCACTAAGTATGTGGTTGTGCAACACACTTCAACACCAACTTAAACCTTTTTATGTGAAACCAGTCAGAACTATAGGTTTCAATGTGAATTGTTCAGTCACGTAATCGCTTAAGTGGCGTAATCACATGAGATGCAACCACAACCACTTGGGTTTTAGCTGATACGGTTGCATCCCACTGCACTCCCACCCTGCCGCACTTTTAAAAAGGAAATCGTTCAGCACATCGTTCAGTGTGGAACAGATTCCTTTGACTTCCGTGACCGCTGACTTCACTGCAGTAATAGTGCCCCAGAATGCCGTCAGCGACATTATGATAATGCTAGTATCAGCCCTTCCCCTTGTGTATAAGCGTGCCTCTAAATGTGCAATGACTGAGACGCACATTTTTTGCATCTTTATACGTAACAATCCACTTGGAGCGTCTTTAGATAACACCATCGAACCCACGAAACTAGCACCTACCCCATGCTAGCTGCAGATTCTGCATCAGAGTATGGCCTCCAATGTGACCGATCAAGCATCTGAGCTTGCAACCAATTGTGCAACACACCCACGACAAGATGCCCATAAGGCAGTATACCTCTGTGCTTCTGAATAGCCACCTTCGTACATTACAGTTTTTAGACCATGCGTCTTAACTGCTACTTCAAATCTCTACCTCTCTACCATACACCATGGGACGCATGCACTATGCAACTGTGTAGCTGCTTAGACACATTCACAGCTGAAAAACCATCAACCATCAGCATAGAGTGTGACTTAGAATCAGAATGTGTTATCATTAATGTTCACCACTGTGCACTCCTGTCCATGGTACTGACGTGGCACTCAGAATGTTATGTAATCCCACAGACAGGACAGTGACCTCTCTTGCTGATCTCCTCAGAGGCACACTGTTGCAGCTTCTGACATAGCCATCAGTGGTTATGAGCTATGTACATAGAGAAGAAAACTAGTAACATGCACATGGGGCTTGATTTAGATGCGGTTAGAGGTGTGCTACATAGTACATAGTACCACTGTTCGGTACTTAGTGTATGTGCCGAACCCATACTGCACATGTGCAATACGGGTTCTGTGTCAGTTGAAGCACTACAACTGCAGACTGTCAGTGATTGACAGTCTGCTGTGGTTTGGGGGTGGCGATGGGCGCCATTTCCCAGGCGTGTTACTTCTGTTTTGGGGAATTTAGAAGGCAGAGATTTCCTGACCTCTTAGTAAGAACTGTGGCGGCTGCCTTGCACAACCCCATAGGTCACCCAGCCAGCCAGTGGTGTCGCAGGTGATCTGATGCTGCGTCCTAGGTTGCAGCACGGATCACTAATGCATGCGGGAGGGGATCCAGTCTCTAGGTCGACAGTAACTAGGTCGGCAGGGTTTCTAGGTCGATAAGGTCTCTAGGTCGACATGTTCTAGGTCGACAGGTCAAAAGGTCGACATGAGTTTTTCATGATTTTTTTTCTTTTTTTTAACCTTTTCGTACTTAACGATCCACGTGGACTACAATTGGAATGGTAATCTGTGCCGAGCGAAGCGGTAGCGGAGCGAGGCACCTTGCCCGAAGCATGGTGAGCAAAGCAAGCCATGCGAGGGGACGCGGTGCACTAATTGGGGTTCCCAGTCACTCTACGAAGAGAATGACACAAAAAAACATTGAAAACGCATGTCGACCTTTTGACCTGTCGACCTAGACCATGTCGACCTAAAGACCCTGTCGACCTAGAAACCCTGTCGACCTAGTTACTGTCGACCAATAGTGGTCGACCTAGACACTGTCGACCTAGTTACTATCTACCTTCCATACCACACCCATGCAGGAGGCGTCTACCTACATTATATCGGACACCTCCTGCTGCATTACCGTGCTAGTGCATCGCTAATACTTCCATGTAAGCAGCAGCAGTTGCACCTCCAACCACATTTGAATCAGGCTCATTGTGAACAACATGCACTGGTGATAACAGGTAAATGTCTGCACCCATTGTGCAGACATTGCAGCGGTGAGTGCAGGTTCTCCAAAACACGTTCTTATAAAAGTAGGGTTTCAGTACTTGCAAATCTGTATTTAATGTACATACCGCTTTAAATGCAGTAAGTGCAACCTGTTCATTTGTTCTTGGTGTGTATTTATAAACATGGATTTGGGTTAAGTCATGTTATTGATGAACATGTTATAGGATTCTGTGTTTCCTTTGTCATACCCATGATTACTCTGCTGCAGGTTATGCCTGTGCGTCATCCCTCACATAGACTGGATATAGCAGGGCTTTTGTGTCTAACAATAAGAAAATAGTAATTACTGTAGCATGTCTTTCCTCAGATCTATGAGACCTAGATACAGTTATGCTGGGAATGTTATTGCCAGATATCTGGTAACTGAGCAACCTCCTAAGCATCGCCACCAGTCTCCTGTCTGAGAAACAGCTCCCTGTAGCAGCAGGACTCAGTGCCTTCACCTAGCAGGGGAATAAAGCTGCTCTCTCCTGCAGATTACTGGTCATCTGGGTTCCGTAGACACTTCATTACTGCAACACTGTCTCTGCCTCTGCTCTCTAACAGCTGATTGATTGAAGTTAGTCAGTACTCAGTCATGACCAGTCCAAGTCCCATCCTAGAAAGAGTTATATTTATAATGCATCATGCATGTGTGTATGTGTGCAGTGACAGATTGCTATAAAGTAATTCATTTTTTTTTATCGATGTAGCCTACAGTATATATTCATTATTTTGGCAGATATAAAAAAACAAAGGTGAACGGAAGGCGATTCCTTTTGTAACTCATTTGCAAGCAGTTTAATCTGGCAGAAGAATGGGTTATATTTATTAATTTGTGCAGACTTGCCTTGATAAATAACGACTCATAACCATGATAAGAGATGCTACTTCAGTGTAATTTATCAGAAAACTCTGGGATAGCACAAACAATAAGATACTGTAACGTAGAAGAGTCTCAGCATAGTGATAAAGATAACTATCACTGTACTTCTGAGGCTTTCCAACCGCACACTTGTATAGATCGTTTGGGCAAAAGGAGGGATGAGAGTAGCAGACAGCCTATCAGGGAGGGAAATGAAGATCCCTCTCCAGCCAGGCCTTTCCCTATGGACAGAAATTAGATAACATCGCCTGAAAACAGCGCTAGCTAATGTAAGATTTCCGGAGCCTGTTAAATAGCTCCATATCACCTTACACATATAAAACTAGGGGGCAGATTTATTAAGCTCGGTGAAGTGATAAATTGGAAGGTGATAAAGGACCAGCCAGTCAGCTCCTAACTCTCATTTTTCAAACCCACCCTGTGAGATGGTAGTTAGGATCTGATTGGCTGGTCCTTTATCACCTTCCACTTTATCACTTCCCCGAGCTTAATAAATCTGCCCCTGAGGGCTGTGATCTATTTCATATTGATGGCAGGAGGCATCAGATATCTCCTGCATTAGAGCTTTGATAAAAGCCCATCTCAAAATGATCTGAAAATCATGCGGAAAACACAGTTTCAACTTGGCTTTCAGAATAAAGAAGCTTAATACATAGGCCCCTTGGTGTCTTCAGTGTGAAAAGATTTACTATATCGTTAGATATTAAAGGTGACACATTCTATTTTTTTTATTATCGTTTTGTTTTTTATTTCTTTTTTTGTTCAATCAGAAAAGTTTTATTGGGATAATAAACTTGTACACAAATACAGTTATCTTGAATAGACTTCAATACTTATATGAAATATATAATCTGAGATAACATTGTCAAAAAATTAGTCAAGAGGTACAAGCGAGGAAGTGTATAATAGGGGAGACAATTCATTCATAGATATTCAAAATTAGGAGTGACTCCCAGTGGACCAGCCAGTGGACCACAGGGGGGATATTATTGGGGTCTACAGTAATGTTAGAATGTAGGTATGTAAACGAATGCGTATTACTAACAGGGA